>NC_041384.1:622809207-622860958 GCF_002162155.2 Triticum dicoccoides | reverse complement strand
CAAACGGGGCGTTGACCATCTCAGTAGTGGCCGTGAGCGTATCTGGGGTCGGCTCGGTGGCTGCCTCCATCTTCTTGGAGCTCTCTGTCTCGTGGGGATCAGCCTCCCGCGTCTGCTCCAATATTGGCAGATCTTTGCCTGGTTCACCTTGGTCCATCATGAAACTGACGAATACTAGGAGACCACTAAAAGGAAAGCACAATCGCAATGACAATGAAACAAAAAAAAGAGTGAGGATCGGTTACTGCTTTGCAAAAGTTCTCTTTTTTCTCTGAATGAAAGTATACCTGTTGGGTTTCGTAGTAATTTCAAAAACTTTTCTACGCGCACACAGGATCATGTGATGCATAGCAACGAGAGGAGAGTGTTGTCTACGTACCCAACGCAGACCGACTGCGGAAGCAATGACACGACGTAGAGGAAGTAGTCGTACGTCTTCACGATCCAACCGATCAAGCACCGAAACTACGGCACCTCCGAGTTTGAGCACACGTTCAGCTCGATGACGATCCCCAGACTCCGATCCAGCAAAGTGTCGGGGAAGAGTTTCGTCAGCACGACGGCGTGGTGACGATCTTGATGAACTACAGCAGCAGGGCTTCGCCTAAACTCCGCTACAGTATTATCGAGGAATATGGTGGCAGGGGGCACCGCACACGGCTAAGGAATCGATCACGTGGATCAACTTGTGTCAACTTGTGTGTTTAGAGGTGCCCCTGCCTCCGTATATAAAGGAGTAGAGGAGGGAGGCTGGCCGGCCAAAGGGGGGGAGGCGCAGGAGAGTCCTACTCCCACTGGGAGTAGGATTCCCCCTCCAATCCTAGTCCAACTAGGATTCCTCGGAGGGGAAGGGAGAGAGGGGGGCCGGCCACCTTCTCCTAGTCCTAATAGGACTAGGGGAGGGGGAAGAGGCGCAGCCACCTTGGGCTGCCCCTTTCTCCTTTCCACTAAGGCCCATGATGGCCCATATGGCTCCCGGGGGGTTCCGGTAACCTCCCGGTAACCCGGTAAAATCCCGATTTCACCCGGAACACTTCCGATGTCCAAACATAGGCTTCCAATATATCAATCTTTACGTCTCGACCATTTCGAGACTCCTCGTCATGTCCGTGATCATATCCGGGACTCCGAACAACCTTCGGTACATCAAAATGCATAAACTCATAATATAACTGTCATCGTAACCTTAAGCGTGCGGACCCTACGGGTTCGAGAACAATGTAGACATGACCGAGACATGTCTCTGGTCAATAACCAATAGCGGGACCTGGATGCCCATATTGGTTCCTACATATTCTACGAAGATCTTTATCGGTCAGACCGCATAACAACATACGTTGTTCCCTTTGTCATCGGTATGTTACTTGCCCGAGATTCCATCGTCGGTATCCAATACCTAGTTCAATCTCGTTACCGGCAAGTCTCTTTACTCGTTCCGTAATACATCATCTCACAACTAACATATTAGTTGTAATGCTTGCAAGGCTTATGTGATGTGTATTACCGAGAGGGCCCAGAGATACCTCTCCGACAATCGGAGTGACAAATCCTAATCTCGAAATACGCCAACCCAACATCGACCATTGGAGACACCTGTAGTACTCCTTTATAATCACCCAGTTACGTTGTGACGTTTGGTAGTACCCAAAGTGTTCCTCCGATAAACGGGAGTTGCATAATCTCATAGTCATAGGAACATGTATAAGTCATGAAGAAAGCAATAGCAACATACTAAACGATCAGGTGCTAAGCTAATGGAATGGGTCATGTCAATCAGATCATTCTACTAATGATGTGACCTCGTTAATCAAATAACAACTCATTGTTCATGGTTAGGAAACATAACCATCTTTGATTAACGAGCTAGTCAAGTAGAGGCATACTAGTGACACTCTGTTTGTCTATGTATTCACACATGCATTATGTTTCCGGTTAATACAATTCTAGCATGAATAATAAACATTTATCATGATATAAGGAAATAAATAATAACTTTATTATTGCCTCTAGGGCATATTTCCTTCAGTCTCCCACTTGCACTAGAGTCAATAATCTAGTTCACATCGCCATGTGATTTAACAGCAATAGTTCATATCACCATGTGATTAACACCCATAGTTCACATCGCTATGTAACCAACACCCAAAGGGTTTACTAGATTCAGTAATCTAGTTTACATCGCTATGTGATTAACACCCAAAGAGTACTAAGGTGTGATCATGTTTTGCTCGTGAGAGAAGCTTAGTCAACGGGTCTGTCATATTCAGAGCCGTATGTATTTTGCAAATATCCTATGTCTACAATGCTCTGTGCGGAGCTACTCTAGCTAATTGCTCCCACTTTCAATATGTATCTAGATTGAGACTTAGAGTCATCTGGATCAGTGTAAAAGTTTGCACTGATGTAACTTTTACAACAAACTCTTTTATCACCTCCATAATCGAGAAACATCTCCTTAGTCCTTACTAAGGATATTCTTGACCAATGTCCAGTGATCTACTCCTAGATCACTATTGTACTCCCTTGCCAAATACAGAGCAAGGTATACAATAGGTCTGGTACATAGCATAGCATACTTTATAGAACCTATGACTGAGGCATAGGGAATGACTTTTCATTCTCTTTCTATTTTCTGCTGTGATCGGGATTTGAGTCTTACTCAATTTCATACCTTTGCAACACAGGCAAGAACTCTTTCTTTAACTGTTCCATTTTGAACTATTTCAAAATCTTGCCAAGGTATGTAGTCATTGTAAATCTTATCAAGTGTCTTGATCTATCTCAATAGATCTTGATTCTCAATATATAAGTAGCTTTTACTGAGGTCTTTTCTTGAAAAACTTTTATTCAAGTATCCCTTTATGCTATCCAGAAATTCTATATCATTTCCAATCAATAATATGTCATCCACATATAATATCAGAAATGCTACAGAGCTCCCACTCACTTTCTTGTAAATACAGGCTTCTCCAAAAGTCTGTATAAAACCAAATGCTTTGATCACACTATCAAAACGTTTATTCCAACTCTGAGAGGCTTACACCAGTCCATAAATGGATCGCTGGAGCTTGCACACTTTGTTAGCTCCCTTTGGATTGACAAAACCTTCTGGTTGCATCATATACAACTCTTCTTTAATAAATCCATTAAGGAATGCAGTTTTGTTTATCCATTTGCCAGATTTCATAAAATGCGGCAATTGCTAACATGATTCGGACAGACTTTTAAGCATCGATACGAGCAAGAAAATCTCATCGTATTCAACACCTTGAACTTTGTCAAAAACCTTTTTCGACAAGTCTAGCTTTGTAGATAGTAACACTTCTATCAACGTCTGTCTTCCTCTTGAATATCCATTTATTCTTAATGACTCACCGATCATCGGGCAAGTCAATCAAAGTCTACACTTTGTTCTCATACATGGATCATATCTCAGATTTCATGGCTTCTAGCCACTTTGCGGAATCTGGGCTCACCATCGCTTCTTCATAGTTCGTAGGTTCATCATGATCTAGTAGCATGACCTCCAGAACAGGATTACCGTACCACTCTGGTGCGGATCTTACTCTGGTTGATCTACGAAGTTCAGTAGTATCTTGATCTGAAGTTTCATGATCATTATCATTGGCTTCCTCACTGACTGGTGTAGATGTCACTGAAACAGTTTTCTGTGATGAACTACTTTCCAGTAAGGGAGTAGGTACAGTTACCTCGTCAAGTTCTACTTTCCTCCCACTCACTTCTTTCGAGAGAAACTCCTTCTCCAGAAAGTTTCCGAATTTAGCAACAAAAGTCTTGCCTTTCGGATCTGTGATAGAAGGTGTATCCAATAGTTTCCTTTGGATATCCTATGAAGACGCACTTCTCCGATTTGAGTTTGAGCTTATCAGGATGAAACTTTTTCATATAAGCATCGCAACCCCAAATTTAAGAAACGACAACTTTGGTTTCTTGCTAAACCACAGTTCATAAGGCGTCGTCTCAACGGATTTTGATGGTGCCCTATTTAACGTGAATGCAGCTGTCTCTAATGCATAACCCCAAAACGATAGTGGTAGATCGGTAAGACACATCATAGATCGCACCATATCTAATAAAGTACGGTTGTGACGTTCGGACACACCATTATATTGTGGTGTTCTAGGTGGCATAAGTAGTGAAACTATTTCACATTGTTTTTAACTGAAGGCCAAACTCGTAACTCAAATACTCTTCTCTACGATCAGATCGTAGAAACTTTATTTTCTTGTTACGATGATTTTTCACTTCACTCTGAAATTCTTTGAACTTTTCAAATGTTTCAGACTTATGTTTCATCAAGTAGATATACTCATATCTGCTCAAATCATCTGTGAAGATCAGAAAATAATGATACCTGTCGAGAGCCTCAATATTCATCGGACTACATACATCAGTATGTATGATTTTCAACAAATCTATTGCTCGCTTCATTGTTCCGAAGAACAGAGTCTTAGTCATCTTGCCTAAGAGGCATGGTTCGCAAGCATCAACTGATTCATAATCAAGTGATTCAAAAAGCCCATCAGTATGGAGTTTCTTCATGCGCTTTACACCAATATGACCTAAACGGCAGTGCTACAAACAAGTTGCACTTATCATTATTAACTTTGCATCTTTTGGTTTCAATATTATGATTATGTGTATCACTATGATCGAGATCCAACGAACTATTTTCATTGGGTGTGTAACCATATAAGGTTTCATTCATGTAAACAGAACAACAATTTATTCTCTTACTTAAATGAATAACCGTATTACAATGAACATGATCAAATCATATTCATGCTCAACGCAAACACCAAATAACACTTATTCAGGTTCAACACTAATCCCGAAAGTATAGGGAGTGTGCGACGATGATCATATCAATCTTGGAACCACTTCCAACATACATCGTCACTTCACCCTTAACTAGTCTCTGTTTATTCTGCAACTCCCGTTTTGAGTAACTGAACAAGTATCAAATACTGAGGGGTTGCTATAAACACTAGTAAAGCACACATCAAACACCTGTATATCAAATATACCCTTTTTGTTTACTTTGCCATCCTTCTTATCCACCAAATATTTAGGGTAGTTCCGCTTCCAGTGACCATTTCCTTTGCAGTGTAAGCACTCAGTTTCAGGCTTTGATTTAGCTTTGGGCTTCTTCGTGGGAGTGACAACTTGCTTGTCAATCTACTTGAAGTTCCCTTTCTTTCCCTTTGCCCTTTTCTTGAAAATAGTGATCTTGTCAACCATCAACACTTGATGCTCTTTCTTGATTTCTACCTTCGTTGATTTCAACATCACGAAGAGCTCGGGAATCATTTACATCATCCTTTGCATACTATAGTTCATCACGAAGTTCTACTAACTTGGTGATGGTGACTAGAGAATTCTGTCAATCACTATTTTATCTGGAAGATTAACTCCCACTTGATTCAAGCGATTGAAGTACCCAGACAATCTGAGCACATGCTCACTAGTTGAGCGATTCTCCTCCATCTTTTAGCTATAGAACTTGTTGGAGACTACATATCTCTTCAACTCGGGTATTTGCTTGAAATATTAACTTCAATTACTGGAACATCTCATATGGTCCATGATGTTCAAAACATCTTTGAATTCCCGATTCTAAGCCGTTAAGCATGGTGCACTTAAACTATCAAGTAGTCATCATATTGAGCTAGCCAAACGTTCATAACGTCTGCATTTGCTCCTGCAATAGGTCTGTCACCTAGCGGTGCATTAAGGACATAATTCTTCTGTGCAGCAATGAGGATTTAACCTCAGATCACGGATCAAATCCGCAACATTGCTACTAACATTTTTTTTCAACACAATTTTCTCTAGGAACATATCAAAATAAACACAGGGAAGCAACAACGCGAGCTATTGATCTACAACATGATTTGCAAAATACTACCAGGACTAAGTTCATGATAAATTTAAGTTCAATTTAATCATATTACTTAAGAACTCCCACTTAGATAGACATCCCTCTAATCCTCTAAGTGATCACGTGATCCAAATCAACTAAACCATATCCGATCATCACGTGAGATGGAGTAGTTTCATCGGTGAACATCATTATGTTGATCATATCTACTATATGATTCACGCTCGACCTTTTGGTCTCCGTGTTCCGAGGCCATATCTGCATATGCTAGGCTCGTCAAGTTTAACCTGAGTATTCTGCGTGCGCAACTGTTTTGCACCCGTTGTATTTGAACGTAGAGCCTATCACACCCGATCATCACGTGGTGTCTCAGCACGAAGAACTTTTGCAACGGTGCATACTCAGGGAGAACACTTCTTGATAATTTAGTGAGAGATCATCTTATAATGCTACCGTCAATCAAAGCAAGATAAGATGCATAAAAAGATAAACATCACATGCAATCAATATAAGTGATATGATATGGCCATCATCATCTTGTGCTTGTGATCTCCATCTCCGAAGCACCGTCATGATCACCATCGTCACCGGCGCGACACCTTGATCTCCATCGTAGCATCGTTGTCGTCTCGCCAATCTTATGCTTCCACGACTATCACTACCGGTTAGTAATAAAGTAAAGCATTACATCGCGATTGCATTGCATACAATAAAGCGACAACCATATGGCTCCTGCCAGTTGCCGATAACTTGGTTACAAAACATGATCATCTCATACAATAAAATTCAGCATCATGCCTTGACCATATCACATCACAACATGCCCTGCAAAAACAAGTTAGACGTCCTCTACTTTGTTGTTGCATGTTTTACGTGGTTGCTACGGGCTTAAGTAAGAACCAATCTCACCTACGCATCAAAACCACAACGATAGTTTGTCAAATAGACTCCGTTTTAACCTTCGCAAGGACCGGGCGTAGCCATACTTGGTTCAACTAAAGTTGGAGAGGCAGTCGCCCGCAAGCCATCTCTGTGCAAAGCACGTCGAGGGAACCGGTCTCGCGTAAGCGTACGCGTAAGGTTGGTCCGGGTCGTCTCGTCCAACAATACCGCTGAACCAAAATATGACATGCTGGTAGGCAGTATGACTTGTATCGTCCACAACTCACTTGTGTTCTACTCGTGCATGTAACATCAACATCATTAACCTAGGCTCGGATGCCACTGTTGGGTTTCGTAGTAATTTCAAAAAAATTTCTACGCGCACACAGGATCATGTGATGCATAGCAACGAGAGGAGAGTGTTGTCTACGTACCCAACGCAGACCGACTGCGGAAGCAATGACACGACATAGAGGAAGTAGTCGTACGTCTTCACGATCCAACCGATCAAGCACCGAAACTACGGCACCTCCGAGTTCGAGCACACGTTCAGCTCGATGACGATCCCCGGACTCCGATCCAGCAAAGTGTCGGGAAGAGTTTCGTCAGCACGACAGCGTGGTGACGATCTTGATGAACTACAGCAGCAGGGCTTCGCCTAAACTCCGCTACAGTATTATCGAGGAATATGGTGGCAGGGGGCACCGCACACGGCTAAGGAATCGATCACGTGGATCAACTTGTGTCAACTTGTGTGTTTAGAGGTGCCCCTGCCTCCGTATATAAAGGAGTAGAGGAGGGAGGCTGGCCGGCCAAAGGGGGGGAGGCGCAGGAGAGTCCTACTCCCACTGGGAGTAGGATTCCCCCTCCAATCCTAGTCCAACTAGGATTCCTCGGAGGGGAAGGGAGAGAGGGGGGCCGGCCACCTTCTCCTAGTCCTAATAGGACTAGGGGAGGTGGAAGAGGCGCAGCCACCTTGGGCTGCCCCTTTCTCCTTTCCACTAAGGCCCATGATGGCCCATATGGCTCCCGGGGGGTTCCGGTAACCTCCCGGTAACCCGGTAAAATCCCGATTTCACCCGGAACACTTCCGATGTCCAAACATAGGCTTCCAATATATCAATCTTTACGTCTCGACCATTTCGAGACTCCTCGTCATGTCCGTGATCACATCCGGGACTCCGAACAACCTTCGGTACATCAAAATGCATAAACTCATAATATAACTGTCATCGTAACCTTAAGCGTGCGGACCCTACGGGTTCGAGAACAATGTAGACATGACCGAGACATGTCTCTGGTCAATAACCAATAGCGGGACCTGGATGCCCATATTGGCTCCTACATATTCTACGAAGATCTTTATCGGTCAGACCGCATAACAACATACGTTGTTCCCTTTGTCATCGGTATGTTACTTGCCCGAGATTCGATCGTCGGTATCCAATACCTAGTTAAATCTCGTTACCGGCAAGTCTCTTTACTCGTTCCGCAATACATCATCTCACAACTAACATATTAGTTGTAATGCTTGCAAGGCTTATGTGATGTGTATTACCGAGAGGGCCCAGAGATACCTCTCCGACAATCGGAGTGACAAATCCTAATCTCGAAATACGCCAACCCAACATCGACCATTGGAGACACCTGTAGTACTCCTTTATAATCACCCAGTTACGTTGTGACGTTTGGTAGTACCCAAAGTGTTCCTCCGGTAAACGGGAGTTGCATAATCTCATAGTCATAGGAACATGTATAAGTCATGAAGAAAGCAATAGCAACATACTAAACGATCAGGTGCTAAGCTAATGGAATGGGTCATGTCAATCAGATCATTCAACTAATGATGTGACCTCGTTAATCAAATAACAACTCATTGTTCATGGTCAGGAAACATAACCATCTTTGATTAACGAGCTAGTCAAGTAGAGGCATACTAGTGACACTCTGTTTGTCTATGTATTCACACATGTATTATGTTTCCGGTTAATACAATTCTAGCATGAATAATAAACATTTATCATGATATAAGGAAATAAATAATAACTTTATTATTGCCTCTAGGGCATATTTCCTTCAATACCAATATCATAGATCCGCTTACCTTCCCTTCGTTGGGAGAGAAGAACAGTGGCAGATGTGAGTGTTGGCTTTCTTGAAGATGGTGAGGGAGAAGGGGATTCAGCGAAGAGTGAAAAGATGGTTACTTCGTCCGTCAAGCATAGACTGCGGGGAGGTGGGGTTTTGTGATACGACGGCTCGTTACTGCCGCGCTACAACCGGGGTGACTCTTCGCCTGCATACTGCCTTCTAATTTGGTGGATGACATTTGGTCCCACGCGCGGCATGGCCCGCATGTCGGTGAACAAAAGTAAAACGGCATTCAGTAGAGGGAGATGTTTCGATGACCTAGGAGGAGCCTGAAGCGGTAGTGTATCCACTTTACTAGTAGTATATGTAATTGTTTTTCTGGTAGCTGTAGAGTGTCTCCACTTTACTAGTAGTAATTGTTTCTCTGGACCCAAGACAAAACAGCCCATCCACCCTAGTAAATAATAAAATCAATTCAAAAGCCCATATATTTACTTAATGATAGGCGCTACCCACAACCAGCACACCGCCCCCCAAAAAAACCTGGGTGCTCTTCTTCCTCCTCACTCCCACCCACCTCACGTCAGCTCGCTCCACTCGTACCCCCAAATTCCTCACCTCACTCCTACAGAAAACCCCAACTCCCCTTCTTCCTCACTACTATAGAAAAACCTCAGCTCCCCTTCTTCTTCAGTCGCACTACAACTAGGCTCATCATTCGTTACTCTACTCAAATCCTTGAGCGCGACGCGACGCCCTCGAGGAAAATGGAGTCGGCTGACCCCAGCGCCAAGAAGATGAGGCTCCCGCCAGCGGCGACGCCTGTTGTAGATCCCGCACCCGGCAGTGCGGGGAGAAGCGGCGACCCCGCCCCCAACGGATCCCAGGAACCCATAGAATCACGGGTGGACCGCATCAGCGATCTCCCGGATGCCATCCTTGGGGAGATCATCTCGCTTCTCCCCACCAAGGATTGCTGTCGCACCCAAGTCCTCTCCGGTGGCGCCCTCTATGGAGCACCATGCCCCTTAATCTCGACTGTCGTCAGCTATCTCTCTTCAATGATTTTGAAATCCCTAGAGCCATCATCTCCTTCCACCAGGGCTCCGTTCAAAGCCTCTGCATCCCATCATGCTACCTAAGCAAGCATACCATTCCCTGCACGATGGACGCCTGGCTGAAATCCCCTGAATTCACAGAACTACAGCTGCTTGAGTTCTACTATTCCCCTGGAAATCACCTACCAGATACCGAACGCCATCTACCTGTGCCCTCACCACCGATGTCCATCTCGCGGTTTTCCTCCTCTCTCCACACCGCCACCTTTGCGCTGTGCTACCTACTAGACAATCTGGTACTAAACCTTCGGCTCCCATTTCTCAAGAGACTTTCACTTGTGCAGGTTCATATATCGGAGGCATCATTGCACAACATCATCCACTCCGGTTGCCCTGCCCTGGAGTGCTTGGTGCTTGTTTTCACAGTTAGAATCGATTGTCTCCAAATAAAGTCGCCTAACCTTGTAAGAATTGGAATTTCTTTTGACGGAAGGCAGCTCATCATCCAAGATGCCCCTTCACTTCAAAGGTTGATCCTTGATTCTAGTTATTCACTGTCACAAATAACCGTCCTCTCTGCGCCTAAACTGGAGACCTTGGGTGTAATACATGATCTCTGTGCTCATTTCAAGATGGTGTTTGGCTCCACAGTTCTTCATGTACTTTATATTATCATCTACACTTGTAACTATAAGCTGCATTTTAAATTTCTGCGCATAAGTTATATATCATCTCGGAGTACACATTTTGTACTAATATTATGTTCTATGCTCAATGAAGAGTTTCTCGATGGATAGCGTATCAATGGTGCTGGATTCTGTCAAGATCTTATATATCCAAATGAATAGTTTTGATTTGAACAAGATTATTGGCTTGCTGCAATGCTTTCCATGTCTGGAGAAGTTGTATATAAAGATGATAATGTCACGCACATTGGAAGCCCGCATATAGTGTACTAGAATTAACCATTCAGTTGTTGCTCTTTCCACACTATTTTTTAGACCTTAACTGTTTTCAATCTTCATGTCTATTTAGGCATCAGGACGGGGTAAGGAAGTTATAACCAATCGGTGGATTCGTAAGCACCGGGATTTTCTCACTTCTCATGACATTCGTTTGAAGACAATAACGCTAGAACGATATGTAGCCAACCATGCAAACACTAGATTTGTCACATTCTTCCTACTGAATGCGAGGTTGCTATTATGCATCAGGCTTAAGTTTATCAGCAGCATGGTTTTGACGGATGGATATTTCAAAGAGCAAAAAAAGTAGTTTTAGGTGGGCAAAAGAGCTTCTGAACATGCCGGGCTTCTATTTACAACATATTGTGGTCATAATGCAGTAAATTTTACGACCCAGGATGTTCATTCTATGGACCCGACCGATCCATTTGACTGTGACTGCCGAAAACAGTGCTGGAGTTAGATGTTGTTGCCCTTTTCAACCTGGGTTTTGTCTAAACCTGATGAACAATTAACCTTCGTGCTTTTGTACAGTTTGTAAGCTGGAGTTAGATGTTCTTGCCCTTTTCAACTCGGCTGTGACTGTCATATTTTCTTTGAAACAAGGCAAATGGCTTACCATTTGTTTAATTTAGAGTGAAATATTGTAACAAATCCCAACCAAGGGAAATAACATTACTCTCGCCGGTAGCTTGAGCTCATTGTGCACTACAGAAGCCAAGTGATTAGCCCCACTAGCACCCACAAACTTATTTCAAACTAGCACACCAAATGTGCTGTAATTTTCATAGGAAAGGCTGCATGACCGTGATAGATTTGGATTTTGACATTTGGGACCTACGAGGAAATAGCCTATCCAAGGTGGTGTCGACTTACTAGCTAGTCAACAAATGTTTCTGCCTACCAGCCGTTGGATTGACATCCAACATCTATCGTGTATCTTCTATATCTAGTCTTCTTCCTCCAACTGCCCAAATAAAACCACCTCGCGGCTCCGCCTGCTCCAGGCTCCCATGGTTGGCTGCGCCTCCGCCGCCCTACCGTACCCTCCAACTTTGGCCAGTCCCTCCCTCTATTCCCCCACACGTCCTGTTATTCTCCGGCGATGTCAGCCCCAACACGCACCCGCATCCGAACCAGTCAACCCTCGTACTCCCCTCCGCATGCGACTGGACCGGCGCATCTTCCACCGCTCCTATTTGTTCCGTTCGAGGCCTTGCCATTGTCCTCGGCCTTGGTTCGCTCGTCGTGCGCGGTGCGACGCCCTCTTGCGGTGTCAACGTCGTCAACAACCGAGAGGAACAAGGATATGACTGTACATGGAGAGTATGATAGTAGGGACCCACCAGCGTCATGGCAGTACGCAAGCAAGTGCTTCGTTATGACAAGCCCCAAAAAAATGGTTCCTCCTAATGGTTGGACATCTAGGGCTCACACCATTGTCAACATAGTCAATAAACGAGAGAATTACACAACGAGCTGCTGACACCAGGGACCCAGCAGGTCTCGCAGTTCTTATTTACTTTTTTGAGGAACAAGCAATTGTTATTTTTACTAGTTTTAGCGACGGATCAGGGTAACAACGGGGCTGTGCGGGGGCTGTGGCCCATCTAGCCAGAGTTTTATTTATGTTTACCACATCATGATCCCAGTTGTGTTTTTCTCTTGCTGAAAATGGCTAGCCCAGTTCTATTTTTTTTAAAATAAATACCCAAACGAGGCCTACTTGCTTTATCAGCCCTGCTGGGCTGCAAATATTTCAAGACGAGGAGAGAGTTTCATTCAGTTTGCTCAGAAACGGGCTGTACATTTTTAAAACACATCAAACCGGGAATTAGTTTCAATTTTTTTAATTACAAGATTTTAAATTCCATTGATTTTTATGCCTGGACAATTATTTGGATTTTATATTTATGTAAATTATTTTTCTAGATGGTTTGAATGTGACTCGATATTTCGGGATTAAAAACAGTTGACCGCACCGAAATATGCAAAATTTCATATAATTTTTAACCGTGCCCACAATATGGGGTGTAATGCTAACAAAAAGAAGATGGGCTCCAAAAAAATTCTTCAGAATTGGCAAATGGGCTGTAAATTATTAGAAATAATGGCAGATGGGTTGTATGTTGTTTTCCACAGATTTGAGGCTGACTTGTGCGCCTACTACAGGTTGACGCGTATGCTTTCCTAAAAAATATGGTTGATGCACAGGCAACGCCGTGTCAACTTAGTCAACACACGAGAGTAGCGGCTGTTGGATGTCCATCCAACGGCTGTCATGCTTCTTCAATCTCTGCTCTTCCTGCTCCAGCCGCTCAAACAAGCGTCGGCAGGACTGCCTACTCCCTCCTCCCACAGTTGGCTATGCTGCCGCGCAGGCCTCACTGCCCCATCGGTCCCCCATTGTTGGCCTAGCCATCCCTCTACTCACCCACACTTATTCTTATTCTCCGGTGTTGGCAGACGAACCAGTAAACCCTTGCACTCCCCTGCGCGTGGGAAACAACTGCCGAGTTTTCCCTGGCTCTGTGTTGTTCCCTTCCTAGGCCCCGCCATCAGTGGCGGAGCTTGGCCCAATTAGTTGGGCAGGACAGCTGAAGGAAATACGTATCTAGGCTTATTTTGCATGGCCCAACAGTAGGTATACAATAGAAAAATCTCATGGACTGGGCGGGCCATGGCCCACTCGGCCTTGCTGTAGCTCCGCCATTGCTTGTCGTCATCCACCGCCTTGGTGCTCTCGGTGCGGTGTGGTCAACGTGGTCAACGAACGACATGCATCGGAAGTCGACTGTACGTGGAGAGGCTGACAGCTGGGTCAATGGTCGCATGCAAGGAAATGCCTCCTTATTACGCGCAAAATAAAGATTCCTCCACCTGACAGCTGGGACCCATAGGAAGGGCCTCTGTATTTCGCGAAAAAAACGTTGCCCTGCTGACAGGTCGGACCCATCAGCTATATCTTCGCACGCAAGGAAGTGCCTCGTTACTACACACACAAAAATGAATACCCCTGCTAGCTGGGACCCACCATAGTGGGAGGCTGACTTGTGGGCCTACTAAGATGACGGGGACGGAGGGCTTTGTCAACTTAGTCAATATGCACGATTCTCCCCGGCATAGAGGGATGGCATGGCCAGCAGTGGTAGCATAACCGAACACGGGAGGCAGGAGCAGATGTAGCTATGCTGCCACTATTGCGTGCGAAGATGTAGCAGGCCATGCCGCCCCTGTTATTCTCCAACGACGTCAGCCTCACACCGCAGCCGAAGCAGTCAACCATGTACTACCCTCCGCGTGGGCATCCACTGCCACGTCTTCCCCGGCTCCGCGGCGTCCCCTTCCTAGGCCTCGTTGTCGTCCACCGCCCTGGTGCTCTCGGCGCGGTGTGGTCAATGTGGTCAACGAACGACTTCCGTCGGAAGAGTTTTGTACATGGAGAGGTTGACAACTGGGTCCACAGCTGCAGCAAGGAAGTGCCTCCTTATTACGCGCAAAATAATTATTCCTCCACTTCACAGCAGGGACCCATCGGACAGGCCACCATATTTCGTGAAAAAAAATGTTTCCCTCCTGACTGCTGGGACCCACCAGCAAGATCTTCGCATGCAAGGAAGTGCGTCCATATTACGGGCAAAAAAATGATTCTCCCCCTGACTACTGGGAACCATCAGCTACATCTTCGCACGCAAGGAAGTGCCTGACAGTCGGGACCCACCTGGTCGAAGCGTATGTAGGTTTGTCATTCTGGTCGCGAACGTGTATGTATATACTGGACGATGTAGAGGCGCGCATGCTGTAGTAGAGGCACGCACGTAGCATGTACACATACGTACATCGGCCAGGGTGCAAGAAAGAAAATACGGCCACATACGTACATACGGGCGGGGTCTCGAACGCCTACTCGCGCATACATCCAGCCAGGGCTCGTGTACATACGAGATGGGTCGGAACAGAGAAGCTGTGTCGTCATCATGTTCATGGGGAGTCAACGGAATGCGTCTTGTTCATCGGGAGGCAACGAAACACGTGCTGTTCTTCGGGAGCCAACCGGCTTGGACGGAACAGTCGATGGAAACGAGGTCTGGCGTACCACAGAACGGAGGAAACAACCTTGTGTTCGACCGGCCACAGTCGAAACGGGATCCTGTTCATCGGGAGGGGTCTGGCGTACCGCAAAATGGAGGAAACAGACTTATCTTGGACCTCCTACAGTCGAAACGAGGTCCTGTTGACCGGGAGGGGTGTGGCATACCGCAAAACGGAGGAAACAAACTTGTGTTGGAGCGCTACAGTCGAAACGGGGGTCCTGTTCATCGGGAGGGGTGTGGCGTACGGCAAAACAGGACTCCACGGGATACTGTTCATCTCCACCGTCGACCTCCTGCAACCTCCATGGGGTACTGTTCATCCACCGTCGACCTCCTCCAGCCTCCACCTGCGACTGTTCATCCACGGGCTCCTGTTCATCCAGCCTCCACCGCGCGCTCCTCCACCAGCTACTATTCAACCAGCCCTCTCCACAGGGGTCCTGTTCAACCACCCCTCCATGGGCTACTATTCATCCAGCCCTCCACCGACTACTGTTCAACCAGCCCTCGACCAGTTACTGTTCAACTAGCCCTCCACGGGGTCCTGTTCATCCACCGGCTCGATCGATCGGGGTACTATTCATCTAGCGACAACGGCCTCTACTACCATGGGTTCCTGTTCATCCAACCCCCACCAGGAACTGTTCATCCAAACCTCCCAACAACACTCACTGTTCATCCAGAAGCAGCATTGATTAGCATCAGTTAGCAGCAATAGCAAAGGAATCACTCGATCGGGTTCAGTTAACAGCCATCGATCGATCGCTTGGGTTCGACAACGCGTAGCCTGTAGTGCAATCGCTCGGGTTCAGTTAGAGCACAACAGCTCACATACATGCGTGTACGTATGAGAGAAACGCGCATTGCTCAGCCCCCGACCAGCCACCATAGCCGGGAACTCCCCAATATTTTCCTCGCCCTCTCTTCTACCACAATTTTTCCATCATGGACGGCCCAAAGAATGTCATGCAACTGCGTCTCCAGCCCGCCCAGGATGAAAAGCCCATTTTCTATCATGATTTTGTGTCGTAGAAGTAGGACCCCACCACATCTTGATGATACTGGGTTTTGTCACAAATATTGTCATAGAAGTGTCATAAGTATGACCGAATTTTTTTGCGTTCGGCCCAAAATGTCATGGATGTGTCTTTTTTTGTAGTGCAAGGTATAAGTGTTCTCCCTGAGTGTGCACCGTTGCGACAGTTCGGCGTGCTGAGACACCATGTGACGATTGGGTGTGATAAGCTCTATGTTCACATACAACGGGTGCAAGACAGTTTTGCACATGCGGAATACTCGGGTTAAACTTGACGAGCCTAGCATGTACAGACATGGCCTCGGAACACTGGAGACGGAAAGGTCGTATGCGAATCATATAGTAGATATGATCAACATAGAGATGTTCACCATTGAAGACTACTCCATCTCACATGATGATCGGACATGGTTTAGTAGATATGGATCACGTGATCATTTAGATGACTCGAGGGATGTCTATCTAAGTGGGAGTTCTTATGTAATATGATTAATTGAACTTAATTTATCATGAACTTAGTCCTGATAGTTTTTGCATATTTATGTTGTAGATCAATGGCCCGTGCTACCGTTCCCTTGAATTTTAATGCATTCCTAGAGAAAGCTAAGTTGAAAGATGATGGTAGCAACTACACAGACTGGGTCCGTAACTTGGGGATTATCCTCATTGTTACACATAAGAATTATGTCCTTGATGCACTGCTAGGTGAAACGCCTGCTGCAGGAGTAGATTGATGTTATGAACGTCTGGCAAGCTCGATCTGATGACTACTCGATAGTTCAGTGTGCCATGCTTTATGGCTTAGAATCGGGACTTCAAAGACGTTTTGAACGTCATGGACCATATGAGATGTTCCAGCAGTTGAAGTTAATATTTCAAGCAAATGCCCGAGTTGAGAGATATGAAGTCTCCAACAAGTTCTATAGCTGCAAGATGGAGGAGAACAGTTCTGTCACTGAACACATACTCAGAATGTCTGGGTATCAAAACCACTTGACTCAGCTGGGAGTTAATCTTCCAGGTGATAGTTTTATTGACAGGGTTCTTCAATCACTGCCACCAAGCTACAAAGGCTTCGTGATGAACTATAATATTCAAGGGATGGATAAGACAATTCCCGAGCTCTTCGCTATGCTCAAAGCTGCGGAGGTAGAAATCAAGAAGGAGCATCAAGTGTTGATGGTTAACAAGACCACTAGTTTCAAGAAAAAGGGCAAAGGAAAGAAGGGGAACTTCAAGAAGAATGGCAAGCAAGTTGCCACTCCCGGGAAGAAGCCCAAGTCTAGACCAAAGCCTGAAATTGAGTGCTTCTACTGCAAAGGGATTGGTCACTGGAAGCGGAACTGCCCCAAGTATTTGACGGATAAGAAGGATGGCAAAGTGAAAAAGGTATATTTGATATACATGTTATTGATGTGTACTTTACTAATGCTCATAGTAGTGCCTAGGTATTTGATACCTGTTCGGTTGCTCATATTTGTAACTCGAAACAGGGGCTACGGATTAAATAAAGATTGTCTAAGGATGAGGTGACGATGCGCGCCGGGAATGGTTCCAAGGTCGATGTGATCGCCATCGTCACGCTACGTCTACATCTACCTTCAGGATTAGTTTTAGACCTGAATAATTGTTATTTGGTGCCAGCGTTGAGAATGAACATTATATCTGGATCTTGTTTAATGCAAAAGGTTATTCATTTAAATCAGAGAATAATGGTTTTTCTATTTATATGAGTAATATGTTTTATGTTCATGCACCCTTGAAGAGTGGTCTATTTTTGTTGAATCTCGATCGTGGTGATACACATATTCATAATATTGATGCCAAAAGATGCAAAGTTGATAATGATAGTGCAACATATTTGTGGCATGACCGTTGAGGTCATATTGGTGTAAAGCGCATGAAGAAACTCCATGCAAATGGACTTTTGGAATCACTTGATTATGAATCATTTGATGCTTGCGGACCATGCCTCATGGGCAAGATGACTAAGGCTCCATTCTCCGGAACAATGGAGCGAGCCACTGACTTATTGTAACTAATACATACCGACATATGCGGTCTGATGAGTGTTGAGGCTCGTGGCGGGTATCATTATTTTCTGACCTTCACAGATGATTTGAGCAGATATGGGTATATCTACATAATGAAACACATGTCCGAAACATTTGAAAAGTTCAAAGAATTTCAGAGTGAAGTGTAGAATCATCGTAACAAGAAAATAAAGTTTCTATGATCTGATCACGGAGGCGAATATTTGAGTTCGAGTTTGGCCTTCATTTAAAACAATGTGGAATAGTTTCACAACTCACGCCACCTGGAACACCACAGCGTAATGATGTGTCCAAACGTCGTAACTGTACTTTATTAGATATGGTCCGATCTATGATGTCTCTTAACGATTTACCACTATCGTTTTGGGGTTATGCATTAGAGACAACTGCATTCACGTTAAATAGGGCACCATCTAAATTCATCGAGACGACACCGTATGAACTGTGGTTTGGCAAGAGACCTAAGCTATCATTTCTTAAAGTTTGGGGTTGCGATGCTTATGTGAAAAAGCTTTAGCCTGATAAGCTCGAACCAAAATCGGAGAAGTGTGTCTTCATAGGATACCCAAAAGAAACTGTTGGGTACACCTTCTATCACAGATCCGAAGGCAAGATCTTTGTTGCTAAGAATGGATCCTTTCTAGAGAAGGAATTTCGCTCGAAAGAAGTGACTGGGAGGAAAGTAGAACTTGATGAGGTAATTGTACCTTCTCTCAAATTGGAAAGTAGCTCATCATAGAAAACCGTTCCTGTGATACCTACATCAACTAGAGAGGAAGCTAATGATAATGATCATGAAACTTCAAATCAAGTTACTACCGAACCTCGTAGGTCAACCAGAGCATGTTTTGCACCAGAGTGGTACGGTAATCCTGTTCTGGAAGTCATGTTACTAGACCATGATGAACCTATGAACTATGAGGAAGCGATGATGAGCCCAGATTCCGTAAAATGGCTTGAGGCCATGAAATCTGAGATAGGATCCATGTATGAGAACAAAGTATGGACTTTGGCTAACTTGCCCAATGATCGGCAAGCCATAGAGAATAAATGGATCTTCAAGAAGAAGATTGAAGTTGATGGTAATGTTACTGTCTACAAAGCTCGACTTGTCGTGAAAGGTTTTCGACAAGTTCAAGGAGTTGACTATGATGAGACTTTCTCACCCGTAGCGATGCAAAAGTCTGTCCGAATCATGTTAGAAATTGCCGCATTTTATCATTATGAAGTCTGGAAAATGGATGTCAAAACTGCACTCCTTGATGGATTTCTCGAAGTAGAGTTGTATATGATGCAACCAGAAGGTTTTGTCGATCCTAAAGGTGCTAACAAGGTGTGCTAGCTCCAGCGATCCATTTATGGACTGGTGCAAGCATCTCGGAGTTGGAATATACGCTTTGATGAGGTGATCAAAGCATATGGTTTTGTACAAACTTTTGGAGAAGCCTGTATTTACAAGAAAGTGAGTGGGAGATCTGTAGCATTTCTAATATTATATGTGGATGACATATTGTTGATTGGAAATGATATAGAATTTCTGGATAGCATCATATACTTGAATAAGAGTTTTTTAATGAAAGACCTTGGTGAAGCTGCTTATATATTGGGCACCAAGATCTATAGAGATAGATCAAGACACTTAATTGGACTTTCACAAAGCGCATACCTTGATAAAGTTTTGAAGAAGTTCAAAATTGATCAGTCAAAGAAAGGGTTCTTGCATGTGTTACAAGGTGTAAAGTTGAGTTAGACTCAATGCTCGACCACTACAGAAGAAAGAGAGAAAATGAAAGTCATTCCCTATGCCTCAACCATAGGTTCTATCATGTATGCTATGATGGGTACCAGACCTGATGTGTGCCCTGCTATAAGTCTAGCAGGGAGGTACCAAAGTAATCCAGGAGTGGATCACTGGACATCGGTCAAGAACATCCTGAAGTACCTGAAAAGGACTAAGGATATGTTTCTCATTTATGGAGGTGACAAAGAGCTCATCGTAAATGGTTACGTCGATGCTAGCTTTGACACTTATCCGGATGACTCTAAGTCACAAACCAGATACGTATTTATATTGAATGGTGGAGCTGTCAGTTGGTGTAGTTCCAAGCAAAGCGTCGTGGCGAGATCTATGTGTGAAGCGGAGTACATAGCTGCTTTAGAAGCAGCGGATAAAGGAGTTTGGATGAAGGAATTTATATCCAATCTAGGTATAATACCTAGTGCATCGGGTCCAATGAAAATCTTTCATGACAATATTGGAGCAATTGCCTTGGCGAAGAAATCCATATTTCACAAAAGAACTGAACACATCAAGAGATGCTTCAACTCCATCCATGATCAAGTCAAGGAGCGAGACATAGAGATTTGCAAAATACATACGGATCTGAATGCGGCAGACCCGTTGACTAAGCCTGTTCCACGAACAAAACATGATCAGCACCAAGACTCCATGGGTGTTGGAATCATCACAATGTAATCTAGATTATTGACTCTAGTGCAAGTGGGAGACTGAAGGAAATATTCCCTAGAGGCAATAAGAGAGTTGTTATTTATATTTCCTTATCTCATGATAAATGTTTATTATTCATGCTAGAATTGTATTAACCGGAAACTTGATACATGTGTGAATACATAGACAAAACACCGTGTCCCTAGTAAGCCTCTACTAGACTAGCTCATTAATCAAAGATGGTTAAGTTTCCTAACTAAAGACATGTGTTGTCATTTGATGAAAGGGATCACATCATTAGGAGAATTATGTGATGGACAAGATCCATCTGTTAGCTTAGCATAATGATCGTTAAGTTTTATTGCTATTGATTTCTTCATGTCATATACATATTCCTTTGACTATGATATTATGCAACTCCCGGATATCGAAGGAATACCTTGTGTGCTATCAAACTTCACAACATAACTGGGTGATTATAAAGATGCTCTACAGGTATCTCCAAACGTGTTTGTTGGGTTGGCATAGATCGAGATTAGGATTTTTCACTCCGAGTATCAGAGAGGTATCTCTAGGCCCTCTCGGTAATGTACATCATAATAAGTCTTGCAAGCAATGTGACTAATGAGTTAGTTGAGGGATGATGTATTACGGAACGAGTAAAAGGACATGCTGGTAACGACATTGAACTAGGTATGAAGATACCGCCGATTGAATCTCGGGCAAGTAACATACCGATGACAATGGTAATAATGTATGTTGTCATTATGGTACAACCGACAAAGATCTTCGTATAATATGTGGGAACCAATATGAGCATCTGTTTCTGATATTGGTTATTTACGGGAGAGGTGTCTCGGTCATGTCTACATAGTTCTCAAACCCGTAGGGTCCGTACGCTTAACGTTGGTTGACAATTTTGTATTATATGAGTTATGTGATTTGGTGACCGAATGTTGTTCGAAGTGCCGAATGAGATGACGGACATGACGAAGAGTCTCGAAATGGTCGAGAGGTAAGGATTCATATATAGGACGATGATACTCGGACACTCGAAGTTTTCTCGGGGTACCGGGTACATATCGGGTCACTAGAAGGGGTTCCGGGCATCCCGCCGGCAACTACATGGGCCTAATGGGCCAAGAAGGGGATAGACCAGACCCTAGGGGGCTGGTGCGCCCCAGGTAGGCCAAAATAGGGGGGAAGGAAAGAGGAGAAGAGAGAAAGGAAGGGGAGGGGTTCGGCCTCCCCCTTCCTTCTCTCCTCCCTCCTCCTTCCTTCCCCCTCCAGTAATTATGGTAAGGGGGGTAAATAGGATTAGGGCCCCAAGTAGGATTCCTCCTACTTGGGTGCCCCCTTGGCTCCCCCTCTCCCTCCCACCTATATATATGAGGGGGAGGCGCCTAGAACACACAGCAACATCAGTTAGCTGTGTGCGGCGCCTCCCTCCATAGTTTACGCCTCCGGTCATATTCACATAGTGCTTAGGTGAAGCCCTGCGTGGATTACTTCACCATCACCGTCACCATGCGGAACTTTCCCTCGACACGTTGCTGGATCAAGAGTTCGAGGGACGTCATTGAGCTGAACGTGTGCAGAACTCAGAGGTGCCGTACGTTCAGTGCTTGATCGGTCAGAACGAGAAGAAGTTCGACTACATCAACTGTGTTGGCAAACACTTCCGCTTTCGGTCTACGAGGGTACATGGACACACTCTCCCTGTCTCCTTGCTATGCATTTCCTAGATAGATCTTGCGTGAGCGTAGGAATTTTTTTGAAATTGCATGCTACATTTCCCAACAAAGGCGGTCGCGGCGCTCTCTGCTCGCGTCCGTCCATCATGTGAATTTACAATTGCAACGGTTAATAATTGTCTTACATATTCAGGATAACTAAAATTTCCACATGCAGCAATGCCCAAAACACATGTGTCCTACATATGCGTAGTGACTTAAAATGTCGATATGCAACATTTGCATACAATTATAATAAAATATAGGCTAAAAGGCTGAGCTGGCGGCCTTCCGACAATAGTCTTCTCGGACTCCATGATCAGCATAGCACCCTTGCAGCCGTTCACTCCAAGTGTCCGGACCCACGGCCACTATACTCGTCTCTGCGTGCAGAGCTGCTGGCGCTGGGAAGCTCTTGGGGACGCTGGACCTCCTCCAGTAGAGTTTGACAACGTGCAATCACGCGCATGCCACACCCACGAAACCGCTCCCACTACAAAAAAACACACATATGTAACATTTTGGGCCGAACAAATTTTTTCTGTCATGCTTATGACACTTCTATAACGATATTTGTGACAAAACCCGATATCATCATAAATGTGGTGGGATCCTACTTCTATGACAAAACATCATGACAGAAAATGGGATTTTCGTCCTGGGCGGGCCGGAGACGCAGTTGGATGACATTCTTTGGGCCGTCCATGACGGAAAAACCCGTGGTAGAAGCGAGGGCGAGGAAAATATCGAGGAGTTCTCGGTTACGGTGGGTGGTCGGGGGCCGAGCGATGCGGGTTTCTCTCGTACACGTATGTGCGTGGGTGCAAGGCATTGGGCTCTAACTTAACCCGAGTGAGGCGTTCGCCTATTGAACCCAAGTGATTGCACTGTAGGCTACACGTTACTGAACGCGAGCGATCGATCGATGGCTGTTAACTGAACCCGGTCGAGCGATTCCTTCGCTACTGCTGCTAACTGAAGCCGATCGAACCTGCTACCTCTTGATGAACACTGAGCGTTGTTGGGGGGTTGGATGAACAGTTCCCAGAAGGGGTGGATGAATAGGACCCCATGGTAGTAAAGGCCGTTGCCGCTGGATGAACAGGACCCCGATCAATCGAGCTGGTTGGGGGTGGATGAATAGGACAGCCCCGTGAAGGGCTGGTTGAACAGTAGCCGGTCGAGGGTTGGATGAATAGTAGCCCATGGAGGGGTGGTTGAACAGGACCCCGTGGACAGGGC
This sequence comes from Triticum dicoccoides, assembly GCF_002162155.2. Lineage (NCBI taxonomy): Eukaryota > Viridiplantae > Streptophyta > Magnoliopsida > Poales > Poaceae > Triticum > Triticum dicoccoides. The sequence goes on along the minus strand of NC_041384.1, from coordinate 622,837,452 downwards.
TGGTTGAACAGTAGTGTAACGCCCCAAGACCGATGCTTCAGAAGACTTCCAGCTATTCTGAGTTTTGCCATGTGTTTCTTTTGTGCTTGCTCTTTTATTTTTGCATTGCATCATGTCATCATGCCATCATGCAATTTAATTTTTAAAACTCAACTAAATAAATTGTATGGACCTTCGATCCATTTAAATCGAGGGAAGGGTGACTTCTCTTTATAACATACCCTCCCGATATTTAGGGAGCTATAATAAAATATTCCATTGTTTTGGAATCACCTTAACACACTTGCAAAATATCCCAATGCCTTTATTATCTTAATTCTTGGTCTCCAACTCTGCCCATAAATTATTTCATCATTTTTCGGAGCTCCACCAAAAATCCGAACATTTTTGGACCTTCCCAAACCCTCACTTCCGTTCAAACCCATTTGAATTAAATTCAAATGAGTTTGAATTTAAATCTTTCAATCATGCCTCTTTCTATTTTTCTTGGATCAGACTCATTTTTTGTCAGTCCGGGAAAATTGTCCACTTGCGCATAATCTTTCCCTAACCCTCTCTTTCTTTTCCTCTCTCTATTTCTTTTCTGATAGAGATTAGTGAGAGAGAGAGAGCCCAGCCCAGCTGCCCAGCTAGGCCTCTGGCCACTTCTTTCTCCAGTGGGCCGGCCTCCCAAGGCCCACCTAACCCCTCTAACCCTAGGCCCCGACTCTCTCCATCGATCTCTCTCCCTCTCATTCCCTGCCCGCCGCCACGCGCACGCCCGCTGCCAGGAAGGGCTTCGCCCGATCCTCGCGATCCCCATCTCCCTCTCGATCTTCCTCCCCTGCGTCCGATCCCCTCGCCACGACCACGCCCTTGTCGAACCCAGCGCCAGGCTCCCATCTCCTTCCTCTCGCTCACCTCCTCCCTCATCTCCCTCGCAGCCTCTCTTCCTCCCCAGCGCCGCGGCCTCGCCCTTCTCCTCCTGCATCGGGCATCCCCGTCGCCTCTGCGCGCGGGCGCCGCCGCCCTCAACCCTCCTCGCCGAGGCCATGGCCGCCGCTGCGCCTTGCTCCCTGCCGCCTTGCTGCCTCCTCTCCGCCGCGAGTCCTTCCCCTCGTCGCCTCCTCTGCGCCCCGGTGAACTGCGCCCGTCTGCATCAGCCGGCCTCCACCGCCTCCTCGCCAGCGCTCGGCCTCCTCCCCGAGCTCATGCTCCCTTCGTCCATGGCCACGCCTGCGCCTACCTCGCCGGACCCCGCGTTCCGCCCTCGCCGGAGAAACGGACCAGGCCGGGGCTCCTCTGCGCCCCACCTCTCCATCTCCCCCTCGCTCGCGTCCCGAGCTCCGCCACACCTCTGCTCCTACTTCCCCTTCGTGCACCTGCCGACCACCGTTGCAACGTTGGGACATCTGCCCCAGAGTACCTCAAGTCCGTCTACGACTAGGCGGACTCGCCTAGTAACACAACCATCGCGTTTTGTTTCATCACCGCCAAGGCCGAGTGGACGCCAAGTACCAGGACGTCAAGTTCCTCGCCGGACCCGAACATCCACGAAAACATGTACCACTACCGCCGCCGAAGACCGTCACGTGTACGACTACTTCCCACGACGACCGTTGCGAGAACGTCTACTTCCATCTACACCGCATCGAACTCGAACCGCCCCGAAACGCACGCTTCAAAGGTATAACCGCCGAGAACGACCGCCGTGGAACGAATGCATGTGTGTTGTATGAGATGCCCGCGTTTGCACCGTGTCCCAAATTGTCGCGTGCATGTTTCTCCTCGTTGCCATGCCACCATCTTGTGGGAACCCGGTATCCGGGATCACCCCACCTTCTATCGCATGTCACAATCTCGTCACTTTTCCTTTTGCACCGGTATCTCCATGAGCTATCGGAATCGGAATGTTGTCGTGGCATCATTTTCGTTATCTTTGTCGTGGTACCCTTTTCGTTCCGCCATGGTGACCAAATGCTTCATAACATGCTCATATCAACATTTTCATAAAAACGCTTAAAATTGCATGAACTTGATCATGTCATCTGCATCATGATAACAAAAACTAAAAATATTTAAATTGTTGTTTGTATTAATTTGCTATATGCATATGGGGATTTACCGGATTTGTCATTTGCTATATCCGGCCCCATTTAAATTGTTTGGAAAGACAATCCCTTTATGTTTCACCTCTTGCCATGCTTAAACAACATTTAATATTGTTGAGTACCTAACGAGAGAGAACTAAATAAGTCATGTGGTGTTTCGTCAATATGCAACGGAGTTGCATGTTGAGCTCCACTTAATTTGTAGGATTGTTTGTGCATTTTGCCATGCCGTGCCTCATTAAACCGGACATGCATCATACTCGTTTGTGCTTCATGCCATGTTGATGTGTTTGTTGTTTACTATGTTGTTTGCTTCTTTCCGGTGTTGCTTCTTCGGGTTGTTTCCGGCAACGTCGCGTTTGTGAGGAACCGTTCGTCTACGTCCGTTTGTCTTCTTCATGGACTCGTTCTTCTTCCTTGCAGGATTTAAGGCAAGATGATCATACCCTCGAAATCACTACTATCTTTGCTATGCTAGTTTGCTCGCTCTTGCTATGCCAATGCTTCGATGCCTACCATTTGCTTGTCAGCCTCCCAATTGCCATGTCAAACCTCTAACCCACCATGTCCTAGCAAACCGTTGATTGGCTATGTTACCACTTGCTCAGCCCCTCTTATAGCGTTGCTAGTTGCAGGTGAAGTTGAAGATTTCTCCATGGTGGACAGGATTTTGGTTGGGATATCACAATATATCTTATATAATTAATGCATCTATATACTTGGTAAAGGGTGGAAGGCTTGGCCATTTTCCTGGTGTTTTGTTCCACTCTTGCCGGCCTAGTTTCCGTCATACCGGTGTTATGTTCCCGGATTTGGCGTTCCTTACGTGGTCGGGTGATTTATGGGACCCCCTTGACAGTTCGCTTTGAATAAAACTCCTCCAGCAAGGCCCAACATTGACTTTTACCATTTGCCTCACCACCACCTACTTTTCCCTTCGGAGTCGCTCTCTCGAGGGTCATCTTTATTATAGCCCCCCCCGGGCCAGTGCTTGTCTAAGTGTTGGTCCGAACCAGAGCCACTTGCAGCGCCACCTCGGGGAAACTCGAGGTCTGGTTTTAGTTGTACGTAGTGTTCATCCGGTGTTGCCCTGAGAACGAGATATGTGCAGCTCCTATCGGGATTGTCGGCGCATCGGGCGGTCTTGCTGGTCTTGTTTTACCATTGTCGAAATGTCTTGTAAACCGGGATTCCGAGTCTGATCGGGTCCTCCTGGGAGAAGGTCTATTCCTTCGTTGATCGCGAGAGCTTGTCATGGGCTAAGTTGGGACACCCCTGCAGGGTATAATCTTTCGAAAGCCGTGCCTGCGGTTATAGGCAGATGGGAATTTGTTAATGTCCGGTTGTAGATAACTTGACACCAGATCCGAAATAAAACGCATCAACTGCGTGTGTAACCGTGATGGTCTCTTTCCGGCGGAGTCCGGGAAGTGAACACGGTTGTTGGAGTTATGCTTGATGTAAGTAGTCCAGGATCACTTCTTGATCATACTTTTATCGACCGTGCTTTGCCTTCTCTTCTCGCTCTCAGTTGCGTATGTTAGCCACCATATATGCTAGTCGCTTGCTGCAGCTCCACCTCATACCTTTACCTTACCCATAAGCTTAAATAGTCTTGATCGCGAGGGTGTGAGATTGTTGAGTCCCTGTGGCTCACAGATACTTCAAAAACCAGCTTGTAGGTGCCGATGAGTCCGTGCAGATGGCGCAACCAAGCTCAGGAGGAGCTCGATGACGACCTTGTCCTTTGTGTTGTTTCGTTCTAGTTGATCAGTAGTGGAGCCAAGTTGGGGTCGATCGGGGACCTTTGTCGCATTTGGGGTTCTTCTTTTATTTTGGTTCCGTAGTCGGACCATGAGTGTATTTGATTGATGTAATGTTTATTCATGTAATGGTGTGAAGTGGCGATTGTAAGCCAACTATGTATCTCTTTCCCTTATATATTACATGGGTTGTGTGACGATTACCTCACTTGCGACATATGCCTTCAATGCGATTATGTCTGTAAGTCGTGCCTTGACACGTGGGAGCTATAGTCGCATCGAGGGTGTTACAAGTTGGTAATCAGAGCCTTCCCCGACCTTAGGAGCCCCATTGCTTGATCGTTTTTAGTGGCTGAGTTGTGTCTAGAAAAATGTTTTGAGTCTTTAGGAATTATATATCGGAGAGTTTAGGAATTCTTTTTACTCCTCAGTCCCTTCGTCACTCTTGCGAGGCATCCTGACGTAGAGTTTTGACTCTTCTCTTCTCAAATTTCACTAAAAAATTTTAGGATCACGCGGGTATCTTGGAATCGTTCCGATGGTTTTATGATGAGATCATTGTCTTGGTGCCTCCTGTCAGGGGTTTTGTGGAAGTGTCCCGGGGAGTTGAGCTCTGAGGTGTTGTCATCATAATTTTATCGTTGCAGTTCTGGAATACCTGAGATTTGCCGACATCAAAAATCTCTTTTATGCAGTTGTTGGTGAGATAACCCTGATAACCCAGTACTGGGGCGAGCTCGGGAGTATTGCCATAACTCATATAACGGATGCTTTTCGAAGGTTGAGGTACACGATTTCCGAAGGTTTCTTGGTTATGTGTTGACGGATGGATACAGCTTGGATGTAGGTATTGTTAGTTTGGGTGAGATATATTGCTTCCCCTGTATCCCCAACACCTGATTACATAACCGGAAAGGTTCGGGAGTTCCATAAGTGGGAATTCAAGTAGCTCTTAGGATATCTTTCCGACAGATGTATGATATGAAATTGGGGTTCGACGTCTAGTGGTCCGCCTATTCACGGTCGGTTTTACAGTGGTCTTGTTGTGTCTTAAAGAGTCCCTGGCTATGCCGACTCGGGGACGCTTCGTATGTCATGTGCACTGCCTTGTACATGATGGTGCTGTACGATCGAGCCCGTGTAGGCCCCACCACGAAAACTTCGGACGGAATCTCTATCATATGTTTGTTCCGGCTTATTCTGCAAGCCAATCCTTTGTTTTGTTTTATTTGTGGTATTCGAGTTGCTTCGAGTCAAATGTTGAATCCATACCTTTCTTAAATGGTGTTCTCATATTTCTATGGGAGTGCTAATCCTTTCGATCATCGAGATTGTCATGTCAATTCTTTCCAGCCGGTGTGCTTCTTTTCAAGTGGATCCGATCATTTCAACATTCGCAAGATCACCTCTCAGTTTTCTCGACGGTGTTTGTTTCATCCGTCCCAAGTTGTCTTTGTTTTCCCGCCCTCCCACCCCTTTTTCTTCAAGGACTCATTTATTTTAATCAAGTATCCATTTATTCATGTGAAGTCACTTCCCTCTTTTCGATCAATGTTCTGATCCGGTGATCCCTCGTGAAGATGCTCACGAGCTTCAAGTTCATCATCCTTCATTATTGTTTCTTCTCCAGTGGTGTTAATTTCAAGCTTTCGGTGTTGATCATATTTTTTTCCTCTTGTCAAATGCTTGTTCATACCGGTGCACCTCTTAATCTTTCACCTCTCGCTATTCAATTGTCCCGGAGTGCTCAATTTTTCTCAAGGTTCGTCTTGTCATTCAAGATTCTTTCAAGATCTTTCGAGGATGTTATCTCATTCAAGTCATTTAATTCAACCGATGCAACCTCTCTTTTAAATCATTTCAACGCTGTTTCTTTTGAGTGGGCCCTAACCCACAGGTCTTTTCCCAGGATCTTACCTGACTCTTCTTATTTTACCGGAGCTATTCTAAAATTTATTTCGAAGTTTGACGTAAGAATGAATTATCATCAGTCAAATGCCTTTCTCCAAGATCTTTCAAATTCTTCCCATAGTTGGCTCAACCTCTTCGCTTTTGATTCTCCCGGAGTGTCTAAATAATTCATGGTGGTGTTTCTCATCGTCTTTCTTGGATTTTGAAGACCGAAGAAGAGTTTTTCCTCCTTATCTTATCCGTTCTCTCAGAGACTCGTGGTTCTAGCTTATTGTCATCCTCTAATAATTATTTTCGATTGTGAGAATTCTTTTCAACTATCCGGAGCAAATTCAAGAGTCTTCTCAATTTCTTATCCGGAATCCATCTTTTCAAATATTATTCATTCTCAGCTTTCAGCTCACGTTCTTCAATTTTACCGGTGCTTCGTGCAAGTGATCTTTAATCAGCTCGTGATCTCTTCGTTCTCATGGGTCTAAATTCTCTCAAGCATCTTCATTCATTTGCTAATTCTTCCCGGTGTCTTCCTTATCTTTTCTTTGTTCATTTTTAATTCTTACCGTGGTTCTTTCAAGATCTCTCTTCCTTGTTCATCATATCAATTCATTCGTTGTTTTCCAAATCCCACCGGTGGTTCATGGAAGACCTTTCCGAGTTGACGCTATAACTATCTTAATCCTTTCAACGAGAATAAGTAGTGTGTCGAATCCATTGTTTGTCATCAATTTAATTGGTGAAGGATAAACATAATGTAATTCTTATTCTTGTTTCATCGAGTTTATTCAATTCCTGTTTTCCGGAGTGGCTCATCATACTTTTCTTGGTTTCAAATGCTCATCTTTTCTTTCCCGTTGTTCCAAGCTCTAATTATCATTCCAAAGATCTATCTAAATCTTTACAAGGTTTCACCTTGTATTTTCAACTTCTCTTTCTTTTTGTTTGATCATTCTTTTGTTACCGGAGTTTCTTCATGGAGGCTATACATGATGGTTCATCAAGGATTTTATTCCTTGTTGAAGTTTTCATCGAGATTCTTTTTAAGGAGCTAAAGCATTCTTCATCTCGCATTCCGAAGTGCATTTTCTTTCTACCGTATCATTGGAGGTGGTATTATGTCATTCTTGATAATTTCCCTTTGTGCTTCGTGTTTCACAAGTTATCAAGTATGAGATATTTTAAATCCATTAATCTCTTTGTTGGAGTTATCTTGGTATAGATTTCACCTAAAGCCTTCCCTAAGGAATGTTGCTATTGTGGTGCTTATCTAAGATCCAAGTTTTTCTCCTATCCTCTCGGCGAAAGGAGTTTTCATCTCCATGTTGACCTCTATCCAATCTATTGTTTCCGTTAGTGGCAGAATTTCGCCTCAATTTTGGGATGTTTTCCATAAGCCCACTACAAACTTATTCTTTTCGTTGTTGGTCTTCCAACAACTTTGTTCTAACCTTCCTGCAAGGATGCTTTCCAAATTAAATTGTGGTAGGAGTGACATTTCCTTCTCCGTCCCTTTATCCCAACAATCTAACTTCTATTCTTTCGTTCCGGAGGCATTGTGATGTTGTGCTTTTCACTCATCATCTCAAATTGTGAGGATCGTGTTCTTTTCCTTGCTTATCCATTTAACCGGAGTCTCATCCAAGTGCTTTCATTTTGCCAAATTCATGTTCTTTTCCTTCCATGTTCAACCGGAGTGCTGCCCAAATTCTTTCTCAATCATCTTGTTTTAACCGGAGTGGTTTCGAATTCTATCTTGTCCATTAAACTCTTGATTCGTGTCTTTGCAACCTTCAAGTTCCCGTAATGTTCCTCGTTCCTCTTTTCTAACGGATTGTTTGCAATCTCGTTCATCTCTAATTGCTCAACCTCTCAAGGTTCGTGGTTTCACTCATTGGTCGAAGAAGCAACTTAGTTTTACCGCTTATCTTCCTCTTCCGTTTCCCTCCGGTGCCATCCTAGATCTCGGGACGAGATCCTCTCGCAGTGGTGGAGTGTTGTAACACCCCAAGACCGATGCTTCAGAAGACTTCCAGCTATTCCGAGTTTTGCCATGTGTTTCTTTTGTGCTTGCTCTTTTATTTTTGCATTGCATCATGTCATCATGCCATCATGCCATTTAACTTTTAAAACTCAACTAAATAAATTGTATGGATCTTTGATCCATTTAAATCGAGGGAAGGGTGACTTCTCTTTATAACATACCCTCCCGATATTTAGGGAGCTATAATAAAATATTCCATTGTTTTGGAATCACCTTAACACACTTGCAAAATATCCCAATGCCTTTATTATCTTAATTCTTGGTCTCCAACTCTGCCCATAAATTATTTCATCATTTTCCGGAGCTCCACCAAAAATCCGAACATTTTTGGACCTTCCCAAACCCTCACTTCCGTTCAGACCCATTTGAATTAAATTCAAATGAGTTTGAATTTAAATCTTTCAATCATGCCTCTTTCTATTTTTCTTGGATCAGACTCATTTTTTGTGAGTCCGGGAAAATTGTCCACTTGCGCATAATCTTTCCCTAACCCTCTCTTTCTTTTCCTCTCTCTATTTCTTTTCTGATAGAGATTAGTGAGAGAGAGAGAGCCCAGCCCAGCTGCCCAGCTAGGCCTCTGGCCACTTCTTTCTCCACTGGGCCGGCCTCCCAAGGCCCACCTAACCCCTCTAACCCTAGGCCCCGACTCTCTCCATCGATCTCTCTCCCTCTCATTCCCTGCCCACCGCCACGCGCATGCCCGCTGCCAGGAAGGGCTTCGCCCGATCCTCGCGATCCCCATCTCCCTCTCGATCTTCCTCCCCTGCGCCCGATCCCCTCGCCGCGACCACGCCCCTGTCGAACCCAGCGCCAGGCTCCCATCTCCTTCCTCTCGCTCACCTCCTCCCTCATCTCCCTCGCAGCCTCTCTTCCTCCCCAGCGCCGCGGCCTCGCCCTTCTCCTCCTGCATCGGGCATCCCCGTCGCCTCTGCGCGCGAGCGCCGCCGCCCTCAACCCTCCTCGCCGAGGCCATGGCCGCCGCTGCGCCTTGCTCCCCGCCGCCTTGCTGCCTCCTCTCCGCCGCGAGTCCTTCCCCTCGTCGCCTCCTCTGCGCCCCGGTGAACCGCGCCCGTCCGCATCAGCCGGCCTCCACCGCCTCCTCGCCAGCGCTCGGCCTCCTCCCCGAGCTCATGCTCCCTTCGTCCATGGCCACGCCTGCGCCTACCTCGCCGGACCCCGTGTTCTGCCCTCGCCGGAGAAATGGACCAGGCCGGGGCTCCTCTGCGCCCCACCTCTCCATCTCCCCCTCGCTCGCGTCCCGAGCTCCGCCACACCTCTGTTCCTACTTCCCCTTCGTGCACCTGCCAACCATCGTTGCAACGTTGGGACATCTGCCCCAGAGTACCTCAAGTCCGTCTACGACTAGGCGGACTCGCCTAGTAACACAACCATCGCGTTTTGTTTCATCACCGCCAAGGCCGAGTGGACGCCAAGTACCAGGACGTCAAGTTCCTCGCTGGACCCGAACATCCACGAAAACATGTACCACTACCGCCACCGAAGACCGTCACGTGTACGAGTACTTCCCACGACGACCGTTGCGAGAACGTCTACTTCCATCTACACCGCATCGAACTCGAACCGCCCCGAAACGCACGCTTCAAAGGTATAACCGCCGAGAACGACCGCCGTGGAACGAATGCATGTGTGTTGTATGAGATGCCCGCGTTTGCACCATGTCCAAAATTGTCGCGTGCATGTTTCTCCTCGTTGCCATGCCACCATCTTGTGGGAACCCAGTATCCGGGATCACCCCACCTTCTATCGCATGTCACGCTCTCGTCACTTTTCCTTTTGCACCGGTATCTCCATGAGCTATCGGAACCGGAATGTTGTCGTGGCATCATTTTCGTTATCTTTGTCGTGGCACCCTTTTCGTTCCGCCATGGTGACCAAATGCTTCATAACATGCTCATGTCAACATGTTCATGTCATCTGCATCATGATAACAACAATTAAAAATATTTAAATTGTTGTTTGTATTAATTTGCTATATGCATATGGGGATTTGCCGGATTTGTCATTTGCTATATCCGGCCCCATTTAAATTGTTTAGATAGACAATCCCTTTATGTTTCACCTCTTGCCATGCTTAAACAACATTTAATATTGTTGAGTACCTAACGAGAGAGAACTAAATAAGTCATGTGGTGTTCTCGTCAATATGCAACGGAGTTGCATGTTGAGCTCCACTTAATTTGTAGGATTGTTTGTGCATTTTGCCATGCCGTGCCTCATTAAACCGGACATGCATCATACTCGTTTGTGCTTCATGCCATGTTGATGTGTTTGTTGTTTACTATGTTGTTTGCTTCTTTCCGGTGTTGCTTCTTCGGGTTGTTTCCGGCAACGTCGCGTTTGTGAGGAACCGTTCGTCTACGTCCGTTTGTCTTCTTCATGGACTCGTTCTTCTTCCTTGTGGGATTTAAGGCAAGATGATCATACCCTTGAAATCACTACTATCTTTGCTATGCTAGTTTGCTCGCTCTTGCTATGCCAATGCTTTGATGCCTACCATTTGCTTGTCAGCCTCCCAATTGCCATGTCAAACCTCTAACCCACCATGTCCTAGCAAACCGTTGATTGGCTATGTTACCGCTTGCTCAGCCCCTCTTATAGCGTTGCTAGTTGCAGGTGAAGTTGAAGATTTCTCCATGGTGGACAGGATTTTGGTTGGGATATCACAATATATCTTATATAATTAATGCATCTATATACTTGGTAAAGGGTGGAAGGCTTGGCCTTTTGCCTGGTGTTTTGTTCCACTCTTGCCAGCCTAGTTTCCGTCATATCGGTGTTATGTTCCCGGATTTTGTGTTCCTTACGCGGTCGGGTGATTTATGGGACCCCCTTGACAGTTCGCTTTGAATAAAACTCCTCCAGCAAGGCCCAACATTGACTTTTACCATTTGCCTCACCACCACCTACTTTTCCCTTCGGAGTCGCTCTCTCGAGGGTCATCTTTATTATAGCCCCCCCCGGTCCAGTGCTTGTCTAAGTGTTGGTCCGAACCAGAGCCACTTGCAGCGCCACCTCGGGGAAACTCGAGGTCTGGTTTTAGTTGTACGTAGTGTTCATCCGGTGTTGCCCTGAGAACGAGATATGTGCAGCTCCTATCGGGATTGTCGGCGCATCGGGCGGTCTTGCTGGTCTTGTTTTACCATTGTCGAAATGTCTTGTAAACCGGGATTCCGAGTCTGATCGGGTCTTCCTGGGAGAAGGTCTATTCCTTCGTTGATCGCGAGAGCTTGTCATGGGCTAAGTTGGGACACCCCTGCAGGGTATAATCTTTCGAAAGCCGTGCCTGCGGTTATAGGCAGATGGGAATTTGTTAATGTCCGATTGTAGATAACTTGACACCAGATCCGAAATAAAACGCATCAACTGCGTGTGTAACCGTGATGGTCTCTTTCCGGCGGAGTCCGGGAAGTGAACACGGTTGTTGGAGTTATGCTTGACGTAAGTAGTCCAGGATCACTTCTTGATCATACTTTTATCGACCGTGCTTTGCCTTCTCTTCTCGCTCTCAGTTGCGTATGTTAGCCACCATATATGCTAGTCGCTTGCTGCAGCTCCACCTCATACCTTTACCTTACCCATAAGCTTAAATAGTCTTGATCGCGAGGGTGTGAGATTGCTGAGTCCCTGTGGCTCACAGATACTTCCAAAACCAGCTTGTAGGTGCCGATGAGTCCGTGCAGATGGCGCAACCAAGCTCAGGAGGAGCTCGATGACAACCTTGTCCTTTGTGTTGTTTCGTTCTAGTTGATCAGTAGTGGAGCCCAGTTGGGGTCGATCGGGGACCTTTGTCGCATTTGGGGTTCTTCTTTTATTTTGGTTCCGTAGTCGGACCATGAGTGTATTTGATTGATGTAATGTTTATTCATGTAATGGTGTGAAGTGGCGATTGTAAGCCAACTATGTATCTCTTTCCCTTATGTATTACATGGGTTGTGTGACGATTACCTCACTTGCGACATATGCCTTCAATGCGATTATGTCTCTAAGTCGTGCCTCGACACGTGGGAGCTATAGTCGCATCGAGGGTGTTACAAGTAGCCAGTGGTGGAGCGCGTGGTGGAGCGCGTGGTGGAGGATGGATGAACAGGAGCCCGTGGATGAACGGTTGCAGGTGGAGACTGGAGGAGGTCGACGGTGGATGAACAGGAGACCGTGGAGGCTGGAGGAGGTCGATGGTGGAGATGAATAGTATCTCGTGGTGTCCCGTTTTGTGGTACGCCACACCCCTCTCGATGAACAGGACCTCCTTTTCGACCATGGCACTCCAACACAAGTCTGTTTCCGCCGTTTTGCGGTACACCACACCCCTCCCGATCAACAGGACACTATTTCGACCGTAGGAGGTCCAAGAGAAGTCTGTTTCCTTCGTTTTGTGGTATGCCAGACCCCTACCGATGAACAGGATCCCATGTCGACCGTGGCCAGTCAAACACAAGGCCGTTTCCTCCGTTCTGCGGTACGCAAGGCCTCGTTTCGATCGGCTGTTCTGTCCAAGCCGGTTGGCTCCCGATGAACACGACGCATTCCTTTGCCTCCCGATGAACATGACACATTTCGTTACCTCCCGATGAACACGAGACACAGTTTCTCCGTTCCGACCCAGTCATTTACACAAGCCCTGGTTGTACGTATGCGTGAGTAGGCATTCGATACCCCACCTGTATGTACGTACGTGGCCCTATTTTTTGGTGTGTGGCTGTATGTACGTGTACACGGTTTAGACAGGACAGCCTGAACTGCTATGTGGGGGGCTCTACTATGACAAGTGCCGCTACTTACTCGGCCACGGTTCATCGTTGCAGAGCGACCGATCGACCAGTATGTACGTACATGTTCCGACAAGACAGACAACAGTACATACGCTTCGACCGGGTGGGTCCCAGCTATCAGTGAAGGAAATATGCCCTAGAGGCAATAATAAAGTTATTATTTTATTTTCTTATATCATGGTAAATGTTTATTATTCATGCTAGAATTCTATTAACCAAAAACTTAGTACATGTGTGAATACACAAACAGAGTGTCCCTAGTATGCCTCTACTAGACTAGCTCGTTAATCAAAGATGGTTAAGTTTCCTAACCATAGACATGTGTTGTCATTTGATGACCGGGATCACATCATTAGAGAATGATGTGATGGACAAGACCCATCCGTTAGCTTAGCATAATGATCGTTTAGTTTTATTGCTATTGCTTTCTTCATGACTTATACATGTTCCTCTAACTATGAGATTATGCAACTCCCGAATACCGGAGGAACACCTTGTGTGCTATCAAACATCACAACGTAACTGGGTGATTATAAAGATGCTCCACAGGTGTCTCCAAAGGTGTTTGTTGAGTTGGCATAGATCGAGATTAGGATTTGTCACTCCGAGTATCAGAGAGGTATCTCTGGGCCCTCTCGGTAATGCACATCACTATAAGCCTTGCAAGAAATGTGACTAATGAGTTAGTTGCAGGATGATGCATTACAGAACGAGTAAAGAGACATGCCAATAATGAGATTGAACTAGGTACGATGATACCGACGACCGAATCTCGGGCAAGTAACATACCGATGACAAAGGAAACAATGTATGTTGTTATGCGGTTTGACATATAAAGATGTTCGTACAATATGTAGGAGCCAATATGAGCATCCAGGTTCCGCTATTGGTTATTGACTGGAGATGTGTCTCGGTCATGTCTACATAGTTCTCGAACCCGTAGGGTCCACACGCTTAACGTTCGATGACGATTTGTATTATGAGTTATGTGATTTGATAACCGAAGTTTGTTCGGAGTCCCGGATGAGATCACGGAGATGACAAGGAGCCTCAAAATGGTCAATACATAAAGATTGATATATTGGATGGTTATATTCGGACACCAGAATGGTTCTGAAGTGTTTCGGGTATTTTCCGGAGTACTGGGAGGTTACCGGAACCCCCTGGGAGAGTAATGGGCCTTAATGGGCTTTAGGGGAAAGGAGAGAGGGCCGCAAGGGGTGGCCGCATGCACCCCCATGGGCTAGTCTGAATTGGAATAGGAGGGGGCGGCGCCCCTCCATCCCCTTTCCTCTTTCTCCTAGTTGGAATAGGAAGGGGGGGGGGCGAATCCTACTTGGACCGGGAGTCCAAGTAGGACTCCTCCCTACGGCACGCCCCCAATGGACGGCCTCCTCTCCTCCCCCCTTTATATATGTGGGAGGGGGCACCCTTAAGGAACACCAAGTCTTCTCTTAGCCGTGTGCGGTGCCCCCCTCCACAGTTACACATCTCGGTCATATTGTCGTAGTGCTTAGGCGAAGCCCTACGCCGGTAACTTCATCATATCTGTCGCCATGCCTTCATGCTAACGGAACTCACCCTCGTCCTCAACTGGATCAAGAGATCGAGGGACGTCATCGAGCTGAACGTGTGCTGAACATGGAGTTGCCATATGTTTGGTGCTTGGATCGGTTGGATTGCGAAGATGTTCGATTACATCAACCGCGTTACTAAACGCTTCCGCTTTCGGTCTACGAGGGTACGTGGATACACTCTCCCCGCTCGTTGCTATGCATCTCCTAGATAGATCTTGCGTGATCATAGGTAATTTTTTTTGAAATACTGTGTTCCCCAACAGTCAGGGAGGATAAGGATGCACTTCCTTGCGTGCAAAGATATAGCTGCTGGGTCCCAGCTGTTAGCCAGGGATATTTTTTTCCCGTAATAAGGACACACTTCCTTGCAAGCGAATATGTAGCTGGTGGGTCCCAGCAGTCATGGGAGAAAACACTATTTTTCAGGGTAAAAAGGATGCAGTTGCATGCATGCGTCCATGGGCGTGGTGCGTCCCCACTGTCAGCCTCTCACGTACAACCATCTTCCAATGACTCTCGTTTATTGACAACATTGACCACACCATGCCGAGCGCACCAAGGCCGGTGGACTACGGCGAGGCCCTAGACTGGAACGAGCCGGAGAAGGGGAAGACGCAGTAGTGGATTCGCAGATGGAGAGGAGTGGGAAACTTGACTGGTTCGGGTGCGCGGCAGCACTGCCGCCCATGGGAGACAGGAGCAAGAACAGGGGTTGAAGAAGGAGCACGGCTGTTGGATTAACATCCAATGGTCCAGCTGCTAGAATCATTTGTTGATTAAGTTGACAAAGCCCTGCGTACACGTATGCTTAGTAGGCCCACAAGCCAGCCACCAAATCTGCCGGGTCCCAGCTGTCATCGTGCGAAGATACATCCGGTGGTTCCCAGCTGTCTGGGGAAGGAAACAGCTTAATAAGGAGGAACTTTCCTTGCGTGCGACCATGGACCTCGTGGGTCCCAACCGTCAGGCTCTCCATGTATAGTCCTCTTCTGATGACTCTTGTTTGTTGACCACGGCGAGCCGAGCGCAGCGAGGCAGTGGACGACAACGAGGCCCCAGACTGGAACGACCCGGAGATGGGGATGGCGCGGTAGTGGACTCACAGACAGAGAGGAGTTGGAAACTTGACTGGTTCGGGTACGGGGTTGGCCTACACTTGGTAGAGAATAACAGGAGGTGCGGACTGGAGGGATGGCCTGGCCATTGGCATGGTAGCGTGTCGCTGTGAGGCACGCAAAATAACGCCGCTAGACGCCGGAGGCTGGAGCAGGCGGTCCCGGCAGCGCTGGGGGAAGAAGACGAGAGATTGAAGAAGAATGTCGACTGTTGGATGTAAATCCAACGCCTTGCTTAGGCTTCGACCTACTAGCCCACATGTTAGCCAGTCCATTTGTTTGTTTTGAGTCCATTTGGTGGGTTGGGTGAAACAATGATGTAGCATCTTTGCAGTCCGTTTATATATATGGTAGAATTTAAAGCCCATTTGCATTTTTCTCGAAATCCGCAAACTTGCTGGGCTGGGTGAAAATATCATGTTGGGCTGGACGGAGAAATGTTATAAAAACATAAACACATGATTGCATGTCTATTACTGCATTGGTCAGTAAAATCTTTGCAAGCTTATGTACGCAATCACTAGGAGTTAACTTGCCAAGTTATATATAAACAATTATTATTATTATTTTGTAAGAACTTTCAATTTACGAAATAAAATATCATTTTAATTTGATGAGTTAATAGGACGTGGGGTATTATTATTTTTAGGCTAGACGTGGGACAGTTGAGTTGGTTCTAGGCAAAAGTACTGGGAGAAAATTCAGCTTACATCAAAAAAGAAAGTGGGAGAAAATTCAGATCTAGGATTAATGAAAATGAAAAATAAAGGAAGTGGGAAGGTCTATAAAATGGTTGGATGAACGACAGGTTTAACAGAACCTTATGTTTTTTCTATTATATATATGCAATAAAATAAGATATAAATACACACACACACACACACACACACATATATATATATATATATATATATATACTATTATAGAAGGGAAAACATAGGTTTAGTTTTGCATTCTTATAGAAAAATAGAACTGAGCTGTGTGTCATCTTGAAAAAACAAACATAACTTGGGCTGCTGATGTTACAGACAAGCTAGGTTGGGAGGCCCAGAGGCCGCTTGATACCTGCTGGATCCAAAAAACGTTGAAACATGTCGTGGGCTGCCCCATGTTAAACAACAAAACCTAGGCCATGGACCTGGTGGGCCCGGGACTGTCAGCCTCTCGACGAACAGTTGTCTCCCGATTCCTCTTGTTTTGTTGACCATGTTGGGAATGACAGACGGCGGCGCCGCGGCGAGAGCACCAAGGCGGAGGACGATGTCGAGACCTCGGACCGAACGAACCGGAGTGGGGAAAGACGCAGGCGGAGGGGAGTACGAGGGTTGACTTGTTCGGGTGCAGGGTGGGCCGGTGGAGCTACCGCCGCCGGACAATGCGTGGGAGTAGAGGGATGGCCTGGCCAACGCCATAGGCTATGATGGCCAATAGTACTATAGGAAGAGGACGAAAGATTGAACAAAATAAAGAAATACAAATGGATAGGTGGTTAGTCCCATATGTCTGTGTACGAGACCTGCTGGGTCCACCTGAGAAGGGGATTATGTTGGGAGGAAGGAGATTCAAAGCAGGGCAGCCGAGTGAACTAGTTTTTTTTGAAAGGGATGAGTGTACTAGTTACATACATAAGCAAATAGCCACTAAAAATGCAAACAGGTTAATTGGTTCTTAGAAGAAATATTTCGGACAAAACAGATATTTACGACACATAGGCTAATGCATGAAACACTCAGATGATAAAGGTGCTTATAAACAAATAAAGTACAACATCTAGACCTTCCTGGCACACTTGATCATGACACTTCGACTGTCTGTGTACTCGTCGGTTACGCGAACCAGACGCGCCCTTATGTCCAAGATCCGCCTGTACATGTCGTAGCATGTGTATGCGTCCTTGGCCATGTTGGTTATGTAGGCTAGATTCAGAGGTACCTCCCACATGTTCAGGTCCTTGGTATCGTTGTCTTCTTTCATGTTGGTGTAGCAGGGGTCGATGATGGTCTCGGCGAGGTCAACCACGGAGTCCTTCTACTGCCCATTGCCGATGATCTTGTATTGCTTTTGGATGTCGACAAGCTTGTTGCACCAGATGCCCGAATCGTCGCATTCTTCCTTCTCTCCACCTTAGCGAAGGTGCAGTCGGCGCTACCGACGAAACGGGTGAATGCTCCAGAACCTCTGATGGCCCTACAGCAGTGGTAGACAAGAACCTCGTCCCGCAGGCCTACCTGGGCGATTGCGATCCGCTGGTCCCTATCAGGAGATGAATGGATGGGCACAAGGTCTAGTCCTGCGACCTTGTGCTTTCTCGTCCTATAGGTACTGTTTGAACTCGGCGAGGCAGAGCTTCACTGAGTCTAGATCGTTGGTGTACATCACATTCAACTTGGTGCAGCCATGGGACTTAATGGCGAACTCAAAGGTGAACTCCTTGCTGAAGTCCATATCCAGCAGTCTCACCCCTCAAAGCACCATTGGAGTCTCTTCAACTGTACGAGTGGATAGACGGCGGTGGCAGTTCGTTTACCAGCTCTTGGGGAACTAGATTCAACAGTAAACTGAGTGTGTACAGGCGAGAATAGTTACTACCCCTCCCTCCCCGCTGCACGCCCGGCAGAACATGCACCCACGGCACATTCAAACACCTCCATTAAGAAACCTATTCTGACCACACGTCGGTTCACGAGCGGGTCTGTATTGGTATTGTAATAACAAGTGTTAGTGGTCACTTTACTTAAATTTAATTAGCTTTAATAGAAATTTATTCTTAAAACAAGCAATGCATTGGCTCGTTCTATCAGTGCCACATGATCAACATGCACAACAATTAGAATTATTATTCTCAGGACACACATGATCAACACATTTGTCGCACTTTCACACAGATAATACTGCCAAGTTTGAACTGTTTGTTATGGTTGCTGTCCTCTGCATCATCATGTCGTGTTTCCCAGCTTGCAAGATTCAGAACCAACAAATAAGATTCAAATAATAAGTACATCAAAGATGCCTACACATCTCATTGATTCCCAGCTTGCAAGATTCAGAACCAACAAATAAGATTCAAACAATAAGTACAACAAAGATGCCTACACATCTCATTGATTCCCAGCTTGCAAGATTCAGAACCAACCCATTAGAGACTTTTGATAAACTGAATATCGGGATTAAATCCATATTGGCTAGCCATGTCATACAACCCAAGAACTTGGCGAATGCTCTTGACCATGACAACATCTATAATTGAGTATTCTTGTTTGCACAGATAAGAAAGAGCATGATTACAATAATAGTGGCACTAGTTGAAGCAAACTTCATTTCCAAAACGAGAAAAGATTGCGATAGAATAGCTTTATTTAAAAGATAGAACATTAGCACAGTATGACAAAGCACAATCATGTTGATAAAGGAGAGTACTGACCGGTGTGAGGGGCCCTATGCCGCCAAGACTCGATGTGGTGAACCTGCAATTCCACTCGGATGAGGCCAGCCTAGAGTTCCATGATTCAATTCATGCACTTTTTTCTAAAGTTCACCTAAAATGAAGCAAAGATTGCATCATTTAGCTAGCAAGAAGTACTTTCTCTCATGAGCTGGCAGGTTCTTCTTTAGTAGTTGCACTAAAATTCAACAACATTAAGGTTGGCTGTCCTGCTCATGTAAGGTGCAACTATAATTTGCTTATTCTTTTGTGCAATTCCACTAAAATAAAGTGCCATTGTGGTGACAGTGACGGCTCATCTTGCAAAAGCTAATAAAATGTTGCTCGAGATTACCAGCAGAATTTGATGGAGATTTTGGAAAATCCAATCACCATTTTGTCCAGTTCCACCAAAACTGAGAGATGTTGCCCACGTGACATTTTAGTTGAACTGCACAAGACACTCGTTCCAAAAAAAGTGTTTTGTGTAGTTCACCATAAGGTCACAATAGCAACAATGAGAAATGGATATCCCTATCTGCACAAAAATATAGAAAGTAAACAGTTGTTGGTTAATAAGAATATATGAAACATACACGAAATGAAAAGAAGCATCTTAATTATGTTCATGGAAATCACGCAAGGACAGTAGAAATTTTAAAACATTAGCAATGCTTCATGTTACCGGAAGCATTACAATCAAGTATGACATTCGTCAAATATGGGATTACTTTAATGGTGGCATTGCTTGTTTCCCAGATACAGTAAATCATCAGGAGCTAAAGAGTTGGTTTTAAGGGCATGGGACCATGGGGACACCAGGTCACTCAGCAACGTAAAGAAGCAACTTACTTATCATACTAGGGAAAACAACAGGAGTACCATTTGTTAACATAGTTTCATTGCATCACATCACTTGAGGCATTAGATTAACAATAACACTGGTTAGACATGTCCTTAAGGTAACAGTGTGATCGCTTCATTTTACATGCGCCCTTACATTAACAACATCAAAAGGTTGGTATAAGAACATGCGACAGTGGACGCATCAGCACAATGTACCTACAAGGAGGAATAAAGTGGTGATGCCGAGTTTGTTCATGCTCTATGAGGGCAGCATATCTAATCCTGGAGACCTTTTACTATGTGAGGGCAGCAAATCTAATCCTGGAGACCTTTTAATATGTGAGGGCAGCAAATCTAATCCCGGAGACCTTTTACTATGTGAGGGCACCACATCTAATCTTGGACATACTCTGTTGACTTGTCCACCATCCGCCACTTTCTATCCTTTTTCAACCAATAATAGATCTGTTCCTTATCTAGTTTGTACTGAGTTTTCCCATTATTTCCCTTTTTAACCAAGAGACTGGTTGGGTATCCGGTCTCTACTACTTTCCCCCTGTTATTTCCTCTTTGAATCAAGTCCTAGATTAATGCTACAACTTTCCGGCTTTCTTCGTTGTTTGAAGCAAGTCCTAGATTCGAATGCATGAAGTAGCTTTACCTATAATAATACTAAAAATTTAGGTGGATTTGGAAGAGCTGATGGAAGTAGAAAAATATGCACATGCAGACACATGGGAAGCTGGGGCAGTAGAGCAAGGCCACTTTCGAAGAACTTGTACCTGAGGGTCATCGGGTTGTCGGCGGTGGCAGGTCCGATCTGCGCACGATACGGCAGGGAGGAAGAAGGGTCGGAGGACCTCCTGAGCTGGCGCTGTGTCAGAGATAACGACACGGGCAGAGGATCGGGCCCCGCCGACAGCTCTGGGTTTCCTCCCTCACCGGCGATGAACGCATGAACGATGCACCTTTTAGTCCTCTACACACACCGGCCAGATCTGTGATCAGCGGTGAGCAGAGAGAAAATGTTGCTACCGCTGTCTTGTTTAGATCTGGAGAGGATGAGAGAATGAAGAGAGCAACCCTAGTAAAGCAAGCGCTCAGGCCTCTGCTGATACGTCTCCAACGTATCTATAATTTTTGATTGCTCCATGCTATATTATATACTATTTTGGACATTATTGGGCTTTATTATCCACTTTTATATTATTTTTGGGACTAACCTATTAACCGGAGGCCCAGCCCAGAATTGCTGTCTTTTTGCCTATTTTAGGGTTTTGAAGAAAAGGAATATCAAACGGAGTCCAAACAGAATGAAACCTTCAAGAACGTGATTTCCTCACCGAACATGATCCAGGAGACTTGGACCCCATGTCAAGAAACAAAGGAGGAGGCCACGAGGTAGGGGGCGCGCCTACCCCCCCCCCCCAGGCGCACCCTCCACCCTCGTGGGCCCCCTGTTGCTTCACCGACGTACTCCTTCCTCCTATATATACCTACATACCCCCCAAATGATCAGATACGGAGTCAAAACCCTAATTCCACCACCGCAACTTTCTATATCCACGAGATCCCATCTTGGGGCCTGTTCCGGAGCTCCGCTGGAGGGGGTATCTGCTACCTCTTGAGCACTGCGTTGGATTTCCCCACAGAGGAAGGGATGATGCAGCAAAGTAGCGTAAGTATTTCCCTCAGTTTTTGAGAACCAAGGTATCAATCCAGTAGGAGGCTACGCTCGAGTCCCTCGTACCTACACAAAAACAATAGCTCAACGCAACCAACGCGCTTAGGGGTTGTCAATCCCTTCACGGTCACTTACGAAAGTGAGATCTGATAGAGGTGATAAATAATATTTTTGGTATTTTTGGTATAAAGATGCAAAGTAAATAAAGTAAAATCAAAGTAAAAGCAAAGCAATAATAAAGTGATGGAGATTGGTATGATGAAAAAGAGACCCGGGTGCCATAGGTTTCACTAGTGGCTTCTCTCAAGAGCATAAGTATTCTACGGTGGGTGAACAAATTACTGTTGAGCAATTGACAGAATTGAGCATAGTTATGAGAATATCTAGGTATGATCATGTATATAGGCATCACATCCGAGACAAGTAGACCGAAATGATTCTGCATCTACTACTATTACTCCACTCATCGACCGCTATCTAGCATGCATCTAGAGTATTAAGTTAAAAACAGAGTAACGCCTTAAGCAAGATGACATGATGTAGAGGGATAATTGCATGCAATATGATAAAAACCCCATCTTGTTATCCTCGATGGCAACGATACAATACGTGCCTTGCTGCCCCTTCTGTCACTGGGAAAGGACACCGCAAGATCGAACCCAAAGCTAAGCACTTCTCCCATGGCAAGAACAACCAATCTAGTAGGCCAAACCAAACTGATAATTCGAAGAGACTTGCAAAGATAACCAATCATACATAAAAGAATTCAGAGAAGATTCAAATATTATTCATAGATAGACTTGATCATAAACCCACAATTCATCGATCTTAACAAACACACCGCAAAAAGAAGATTACATCGAATAGATCTCCATAAGAGAGGGGGAAACATTGTATTGAGATCCAAAAAGAGAGAAGAAGCCATCTAGCTACCAGCTATGGACCCATAGGTCTGAAATAAACTACTCACACTTCATCGGAGGGGCTTGGATGATGATGTAGAAGCCCTCCGTGATCGATGCCTCCTCCGGCGGAGCTCCGGAACAGGCCCCAAGATGGGATCTCGTGGATACAGAAAGTTGCGGCGGTGGAATTAGGTGTTTGGCTCCATCCCCGATCGTTTGGGGGTACGTGGATATATATAGGAGGAAGAAATACGTTGGTGGAGCTTCGAGGGGCCCACGAGGCAGGGGGCACGCCCTAGGGGGGGCGCCCCCCACCCTCATGACCACCTCGTGGCTTTCTTGACGGAGGGTCCAAGTCTCCTGGATCTTATCTGATGAGTAAATCATGTTTCCGAAGGTTTTATTCCGTTTGGACTCCGTTTGTGTCGGGGATATAACAATTTGTGTAAGCCGCCTTGGAGGGGCCGGGTTGTGAAAAGAGGATTATCATGCAAAGGCCAGGATCAATCATGAAGATGGCGGTTCAGTAAAGGGTCTAAAGCCCACGGGCGACTTATGGCCTGTAGTGATAAACCGCCGTAGTGGCGTGACTTGTATCATAAGGTAGAATTAACTAGTCACCGAGCCGGACACTGTTTATGAGCCGGCCGGTGTCGTGGTTCTAAGTCTGATAGTAGTGTAGGGGGGTAAGTATGGAGAGGCAAGATCTTAGCTATGGAGAAGTTGTAAGCATGCAAGGTTTACGAGTTCAGGCCCTTCTCGGAGGAAGTAATAGCCCTACGTCTCGGAGCCCGGAGGCGGTCGACTGGATTATATGAATATGGGTTACAGAGGTGGGAACCCTTGTCTCGGAGGAGGGGGTGGCTTATATAGAGTGCGCCAGGACCCCGGCCAGCCCACGTTACAAAGGGTTCAATGTACATTAAGGCAGGGCGTTACTGGTAACGCTAGTAATAAAGTGCTATGATGACCATAAAAGCTACTTAATGACCGACCGTTAGCGTGCGGAGTGACTTCAGGTCTCCTGGCCGTCGAGTGGTTGGATCTTGGTCGAGTGATTGCTTCTTGGTCGAGCGTCTTCGAGTCTGTCGAGTGGAACACCTCCAAGTCGATTGAAAGGTGGTTTCTTCTAGAGATGTCCTTGGGTAGGGCAGTTTAGGATAGGTCCATGATCCTACCCTAGGTACATAGCTTCATCATTAGCCCCCGAATGGATCGAGGTTTGAGTGGGGAAGGAGTTGAGAACTTCTCTGACTCGTTTTTCATGCCGTGAGCATATCTTGTTTCAGATCAACGGACCTGAGTGATGACAGCAACTTCCTTTTCTGTCGCCTTGATCCATTCTTAATTCTTCGTCGAGTGGGTTTCTTTACTTGTAAGGCTCCGAGTGATGGTGCTGAGGAGATCTTTGGTCTGACCAGTTGTTTGTTGCGCGCAGATTTCGTGGGATCCGAATTTTGGGAAGCGCGCTGGACGGGGGAGGCCGCAGTAATCGGATGGGATAGAGCGGAGCCGCCTCGATCCCCGCGCCACCTTTTTCGCCACGTATCGCGCACGCGGTCGTTACGGGATTTGACAGAGCCGCCTGGGCCTACCCGTCAGCCACTCAGAAGCAGCCTGATATAAAGCGCCGGACCAGAGTCTCCGAACAGTGCATCTCATTACCTCTTCTCTTCCTCACGCCCCTCCTCTGCACTCGCTCTCGCCCCAGCGCCACCGCACCGTACGCGTCTCGCCGGCGACAACGGGGAAGGAGAAGACAGTGGCTCTGGAGCGGGCAAAGAAGGCGACAGCGAGGTCGAAGGGGAAGGCGACCAGCCGGGGCGGATCTTCCTCGCGGTTCGGCCTGCCGAGGGGCTGGATCCAGGGTGAATGGATCCACTCGAGGATCTCCCAAGAAGACCTCGACGACTTGGCCGAAGGGGGGCTGATCCCCTATGACTCGGCACGGCTTCCGGGGAAGGAATCTGAGCCGCAGCCTCGGGAGGGTGAGCGTGTCCTTCTTGCCACCCACGTCGACCGTGGATTTTCCTTGCCCCCTCACCCCTTCTTCCGAGGGTTTATGAACTTCTTTGGGGCACAACTCCATCATTTTACCCCCAACTCAATCATTTATCTTGCCGCTTTCATTTCTTTGTGTGAGAACTTCCTGGGTTGTCGGCCTCACTGGGGTCTCTTCAAGCATATTTTCACTTGTCGCTCCCAGACAGTGAAAAAGGCTAATCCGAGTGATGAGAGGACCCAAGTGATCCAGATGTGTGGGGGTCTTGGCATCCAGACGAGAGGGAAAAGCTCCTTTCCGGCCATGATTCTTCCCGACTCAGTTCGCGGATGGCAGTCGACCTGGTTTTACTGTAAAGACCAATCGATGCCAGGGCAATCGACTGGCCTCCCTCCCTTTACCATGGACCGAGTGGAAAAGCCCTCCCCTTTGAAGGTGCTCCCGGAGGAGAAGGCGCACGTGAAGGTGTTGGTTAACCAAGTGGTCCAGCTTATTCGTGACGAGGTCACTGGTATGGATCTCTTGGAGCTCTTCCTTCAGCGGCGCATCCAGCCTCTCCAAGCCCGAGACCATCCGATGTGGATGTATTCGGGTCTTGAAGACTCCAGTTGGATCCACCCGGAGGAGGTCGACGACGACACACTAGAGAAGTGGTTGTCTGGCATTACCGGGAACAAGGACAATCCCAGGGGAGCCAGGAGAGTCCTTCCATTCGACCAGTCTCACACACCAGAGCAGGTCTGATTCTGAGTTTTTGCTTGTAATCTGAATTCACTCGCGCAGCTGCCTATATTGCATCGACTGACTATGATCTACTTGCTTTCTTTCAGGCCATTATTGAATTGTATTTAATGCCCAACGGGGAGCAACAGCAAGCTCTGGAAGGCGAGGCGAGTGGCGGCGAAAGTGGCGAGTGGACTTCCGATGGTGAAGCGGATGGAGGAAGTGACGACTCAAGTGGTGGAGAAGAAGTCGAGTCGCCTCCTCGCAAGGAGAGGTGATCCAAGATTGACCAAGAACGGCCGAGTGCCTGTGACAAGCCAACTACTCTGGCTAGTCAGTCTTTGAAGCGCCCTCGGATCTCTTCACCAACCCCGACTGAGAAAGCGCCAAAGCACCCCAGAGTTGCAGAACCGAAGACTCGGAAGGCGTTGCCGAAAATCAAGATTGATATCCCCGTCGCTTCCGTGTGAGTGCCTCTCTTTGCATTCACTCGACGCTCCGTGCTGTTTGTTTTTCTTGTTTTAACTGGACGAACTTTGGAACTGTCAGTGCTGCTACCTCTGGGACCTCAGCTTACAGGGACGAAGATGAGGTGATGGAGGATGCGGTCACTTCTAATCCGGGTATGATCCCTGCCATACTGTCTTTATTTTGGTCGATTCAACTGCAACGCGTACCATTGGGTGATGTGATTTTGACGATTGAACTTTGCATAGCTCCCAACGTTATTGACCTCCCTGATGATGATGAAGAGCCCGAGAGGCCTTCGACGAGGAAAAATAGGCGAGCCCCTGCAAGCGAGGTGCTACAGACGACGCCGAGGGCGGAACCGGTTGTTCAGGACACTGGCGACGTCAATCAGGGTTCTGTTACCTTCGTTGAGCTGCTATTGAGTGCCTTGCCTTCTTTGTCGACTGCTCAGGCCCCTGTCGACCCGCCTTCAGTTTTTGCGACCCATCATGTCCTAGAGGACGAGGTGAATGCTGCTAAGGAAGCCATACGCCAGGCAGGCATTATGATGGAGAAGATGAAGACGGTGCGAGACGCCAGCCAAGCCGCCTATGATGCCAGCTCGGCTCTCCAGAGCAACGTTCAGGTTAGTTGGTCGCCTCTTGTTCTGTTAGGATATGCTACCTGAAGATTCTTTCCGAAAACCTTTGCATCTGTACACCCACTGGGTGCGTCGATTGAATTTTTGGACTAGTGGGGGCACGCTGAGTGAACCCACTGGGTGTAGTCCCCGAGACTACGGTGGACTGCTGGCAGTCGACTGTAGTCTTTGTATTTTGCCGAATGTATAAACCGAACTGGTAGTTTGTCTCTTCCACTCGATCTGGTCGAGTGGGATCGGAACCAGTGGGGGCACGCCAAGTGCACCCACTGGGTGTAGTCCCCGAGACCGCGGTCGACTGCTGGCAGTCGATTGTGGTCTGAGTTCTACTTTCTCTCTTTTTTCTTTTTTTTAACTCCCTGCACTCGACTCCGGCGGGCCGGTCGAGTGGGATCAGAACCGGTGGGGGCACGCTAAGTGCACCCACTGGGTGTAGTCCCCGAGACTATGGTGGACTGCGGGCAGTCGACCGTAGTCTTAGTATTTATTGCCTTTGTTGTTTTTTGCTGTAAAAATAACTTCTCCCCTTTGATTTCAGAAATCTTGTGATCTTGGAGCTCGCTTTGCTGACTTGGAGAAGCAGCAGATTCAACTGAACCTTGACTTGGAGCTGGCCAGGACAGAGCTGCAAAAGGTCAGAGACAGCGCCGCAGGTAAGACGAGTTTGTCGACTGGTCAGTTCTAGGCTCGGGTACCCTTCTGCTATTTCTGAATCAATCATCATTTCTTTGCAGAAAAACTGAGAGAAGCTCTGGCGAAGAAGGATCAGGATTTGGCCGCTGCTCTCGTAAGGAGGCTGACGACAAGACCGTTCTGGCCGAACAGAAGTTGGCTTCGGTCGGCTAGTTGGAAGAAGAGAATACCATGCTGAAGACCGCTCTGAATGACTCCAAGAAGGAGTGCTCGTGCTAGAAGAAGGCGAATCTCGTCCAGGGCGAGAAAATGGAAGGCATTGCTCGCAGGATGGATGATCTGGAGAGTTATCTGAGAAGTCTTGCCAAGAAGCTATTCATCAAGCTTGAAGGTGCACATTCTGTTCCGACTGACTTTTTTTGAGTCGACTCAGAGTACGAAAATTGACTTATCCTTGGATCGTGAATGCAGAGTTTTGCCAGAACTTTGAAGAGGAGACTGGGCGGATCGAGCCTGGTTTGGATCCAATCAACTCTCCCGTGAAAGATGAAACTGCCATGAATCTGCTCCATCTAGAATCTTGCATCGACAGTGCCGTGGACTACTTGGCTCAACTGAAGGTCACCATGTCGCGGATTGACCCGGCACTTTGGCCAGAGGCTGCGCTCCAAAATGATATTGAGTCCCTGATGACTCGACTAAATGAAATCCCCGACCGAGTGAAGGAGTGGAAGAAGTCTGCTGCTCGGTGTGGCGCTGATGTGGCTCTGTCTTTGGTTCGTGTCCACTGCAAGGAGGTGCGACAGGACAAACCGGAAGCAATCAAGGTCGCCAACACCCAGAAGCATGACTTCCGAACCTTTATGGAGACTTTCATCGCTGCAGCCACTCGGATAGCCGACGGCGTCGACCTGGACGAGTTCGTCAAGCCCGCCAGCCCTCCTCCCGCAGAGTGAACAAACTCTTATGTCCCACCTTAAATTTGCCTCGGAATGCCGAGTGGTTTTGTAACCGTTAAACTTTTTCGGGCTGCATGTCCGAGTACTTCGATCTGTGATTTGGAACCTTTGGAATTTACCCGAACTTGGTTTACCGTTCAATATCTTTATGAATCTCCTACTGAGTGAACCCATTCTTCATTCGAGACAACTTTTGCATTCGCAGCGCATCTCCGAAGGAGAGGGAAGCAGTCGACCTATGTCTTGTATTTGTGGCGAAGCTCCCCAGGGGAAGGCAGCGGTCGACCCACACCCTATTACTACAGAGTGGGACGGAGCGCACATTGTATTTGTGGCGAAGCTCCCAGGAGAAGGTGGCAGTCGACCTTCCCCTCGTCGTCCTTGAGGAATGAGATGTGTTTCGTACTTAGGCGAGTTCTGGACTGCAGCTAAGCCCCCGAGTGGGAGGATTGCTCTCCACTCGGTAGGATTTTTTTTCAAACCTAGGCGAGTGCCAGACTACAGCTAAGTCTCTAAGTGAGAGAACTTAGGAGAGTGCTGGACTGCAGCTAAGCCCCTGAGTGGGAGGATTGCTCTCCACTCGGTAGGTTTTTTTTCAAAGTTAGGCGAGTGCCGGACTGCAGCTAAGTCTCTAAGTGAGAGAACTTAGGCGAGTGCTGGACTGCAGCTAAGCCTCT
>NC_041384.1:622752004-622808858 GCF_002162155.2 Triticum dicoccoides | reverse complement strand
ACTAAGTCTCTAAGTGAGAGAACTTAGGCGAGTACTGGACTGCAGCTAAGCCCCTGAGTGGGAGGATTGCTCTCCACTCGGTAGGATTTTTTCAAACTTAGGCAAGTGCCGGACTGCAGCTAAGTCTCTAAGTGAGAGAACTTAGGCGAGTACTGGACTGCAGCTAAGCCCCCGAGTGGGAGGATTGCTCTCCACTCAGTAGGATTTTTTCAAACTTAGGCGAGTGCCGGACTACAGCTAAGTCTCTAAGTGAGAGAACTTAGGCAAGTGCTGGACTGCAGCTAAGCCCCCGAGTGGGAGGATTGCTCTCCACTCGGTAGGATTTTTTCGAACTTAGGCGAAACGGATTCGCAGCTAAGCCCCGAGTGGGAGACTGGCTCGCCACTCGGTAGGAAACTGTTTTTACAAACTTTGGCAAAGCGGATTTGCAGCTAAGCCACCCACTGGGGGATTTCTTACGCAAACAAAAAAAAAGAATAATAATCACTGGGAAAATTATAATGCTCTTGTCTTTGATAAATAAACTATAGGAGTTTTTCTTATTACATCTCATCCGAGTGTGAATTTAAGTATAAAAGGGGCGGAGTAGCTCCGCATTCCAGGCTCGTGGCTCATCAATCTGGCGATCGACATTGTAGAGGTGGTATGCTCCATTGTGGAGGACTCTGGTGACTATGAAGGGGCCTTCCCAAGTAGGAGCGAGCTTGTGTGGTTTCTGCTGATCCACTCGGAGGACTAAGTCTCCTTCTTGGAAGGCTCGGCTCTTCACGTTTCTGGCATGGAATCGACGCAAGTCTTGCTGATAGATGGTCGATCGAATCAAGGCCATTTCTCTTTCTTCTTCTAGGAGGTCGAATGCGTCCTGCCGGGCTTGTTCTGCTTCATCTTCTGAGTAGAGCTCGACTCTGGGAGCATTGTGAAGCAGGTCACTCGGTAAGACTGCCTCGGCTCCATAGACCAGAAAGAATGGGGTTCTTCCGGTCGATCGATTCGGAGTTGTCCTCAATCCCCAAAGGACTGATGGAAGCTCGTCGACCCATGCACCTGCTGCGTGCTTGAGATCGCGCATCAATCGAGGTTTTAGTCCTTTGAGAATTAGGCCGTTTGCCCTTTATGCTTGCGCATTCGACTGAGGGTGAGCGACCGAAGCATAGTTGACCCGAGTGCCCTGAGAGGCGCAAAAGGCCCTGAATTTGTCGGAATCGAAGTTTGACCCGTTATCAGTGATGATGCTGTGCGGAACTCAATATCTGAATATCAACTCTCTGATGAAACTGATAGCGGTGCAAGCATCAAGATTCTTGATAGGCTTGGCCTCAATCCATTTGGTGAACTTGTCGACTGCTACCAACACATGAGTGAGGCCGCTCCTGCCTGTTCTCAGTGGTCCAACCATGTCCAACCCCCAAATAGCGAAGGGCCAGATGAGTGGAATGGTTTTCAGGGCCGACGGGGGCTTGTGTGGCATGTTGGAGTAATACTGACATCCTTCACATTTGTCGACTATCTCTTTGGCCATCTCATTGGCTCTTGGCCAGTAGAACCCCACTCGGTATGCTTTAGCCACAATGGTCCGAGAGGACGCATGATGACCACAGGTCCCCGAGTGGATATCCTTAAGGATCATCTGACCTTCTTCTGGTGTAATACACTTCTGGCCGACCCCAATCGCGCTTTCTCTATATGACTGTAAAGGCCTTGGATCAACGGATGATCTGTCGAGCTTCTTCTTCGTCTTCTGGGAGTTCTTTCCTTAGGATGTACGCGATGTACGGTTCTGTCCAGACGGGAGTGATAGCCAGGACTTCCATGATCAAGTCGACGACAGCTGGCACTTCAACTTCAGTCGGATCCGTGGCACTTTTTGGCTGCGGGGCCTCTTCAGTGAAGGGATCCTCCTGGACTGATGGTGTGTGGATGTGTTCCAGAAACACATTGCTGGGAATGGCTTCTCTTTTGGAACCTATTTTTGCCAGATCATCAGCTGCTTGATTTTTCAGTCGGGGTATGTGATGAAGCTCTAACTCCTCGAATTTCTTCTCCAGTTTTCTCACTGCATTGCAATAACTAGTCATGGCTGGACTTCTGACATCCCATTCCTTCATCACTTGATTGACCACCAAATCTGAGTCGCCATAGACCATGAGGCGACGGACGCCGAGTGAAATGGCCATGCGCAACCCATATAAACGTGCTTCGTATTCTGCCTCGTTGTTAGAGGAATCGAAGTGGATTTGAAGAACAAATCTGAGTTTATCTCCTCTGGGGGAGACCAATACCACTCTGGCTCCGGAACCATCTATCATCTTGGAACCGTCAAAGAACATGTTCTAATGCTCCGAGTGGACCTGAGTCGGCAGTTGCTGTTCAATCCACTCAGCGACGAAATCCGCGATTGCCTGGGACTTGATAGCTTTCTTTGCCTCAAACTTGATATCTAGAGGAAGGAGTTCAATCGCCCATTTTGCCACTCGACCAGTTGCGTCCCTGTTATGCAAGATCTCTGACAACGGAGCGTCGCTGACGACTGTAATGGAATGATCAGAGAAGTAGTGGGCAACTTTCTTTGTGGTCATATAAATCCCATATACGAGCTTCTGATAATGAGGATATCTTTGCTTCGATGGGGTCAAGACTTCAGAAATATAATACACTGGGCGCTGAACTTTGAAGGTTTTCCCTTCTTCTTCCCGCTTGACCGTGAGTACCGTACTGACGACTTGTCCTGTGGCTGCGATGTAAAGCAGCAAAGGCTCCTTGCTGATTGGGGCAGCAAGGACCGGCTGGGTGGAGAGCAGAGCTTTGAGTTCTACGAACGCTGCGTCAGCTTCAGGAGTCCACTCGAACTTGTCAGACTTCTTCATCAATCAGTAAAGAGGTAATGCCTTTTCACCAAGACGAGATATGAATCGACTTAGGGCGGCCAACCAACCAGTAAGCTTCTGAACATCGTGCACTCGCACAGGACTTTTCATTCGGAGTATAGTACCAACTTTTTCTAGATTGGCGTCGATTCCCTATTCGGAAATGAGAAAACCAAGTAACTTTCCGCCAGGAACCCCGAATGTGCATTTTGATAGATTAAGCTTGATATCAAACCTTCTGAGGTTGGCAAAGGTTTCAGCAAGGTCAGTCAGCAGGTCGGAACCCTTTTGTGACTTGACCACAATATCATCTATGTACGCCTCCACATTCTGACTGATTTGGGTGAGCAAACACTTCTGAATCATCCTCATGAATGTGGCTCCGACATTCTTGAGGCCGAATGGCATGGTAACGTAACAGAAGCACCCGAATGGAGTGACGAAAGCTGTTTTGATCTCGTCAGGTCCATACAGACGGATCTGATGGTACCCGGAATAGGCGTCTAAAAAAGACAGTCGCTCACATCCCGCAGTCGAGTCGACTATCTGGTCGACGCGGGGGAGAGGAAAATGGTCTTTCAGGCAGGCCCGATTGATATGTTTAAAGTCAATGCACATGCGAAGTGACTTGTCCTTCTTGGGGACCATGACAACATTGGCGAGCCACTCAGAGTGGTAGATTTCTCGGATGAACTCTGCCGCTAAGAGCCGAGCTACCTCTTCGCCAATGGCGTTTCTCTTCTGGATGGCGGGCCGTCGGAGATGTTCCTTGACAGATTTTATTTTTGAGTCGACTCTTAGGCGGTGCTCAACCAGCTCCCTGGGAACACCCGGCATGTCAGAGGGCTTCCATGCAAAAATGTCCCAGTTCTCACGGAGGAACTGGATGAGCGCTTCTTCCTATTTGGAGTCGAGTGTTGTCGAGATATGAGTTGGAGCAGCACTGGGGTCGGTCGGGTGGATATGAGCTGTCTTTGTATCGCCAGTCGACTGAAAAGCTGACTCTGTAGCAGGCTTCTTGGCTCGCAACAAATCACTCGGGTCTGTAGTCTTCTGGTATTCCCGCAACTCCACCACTGCCATCTGAGCGTCGGCGATCTTTGAACCTTTCTGAAAACATTCTTCCACTTTCTTCCGATTGCCCGTAATAGTGATCACACCTTTGGGGCCAGGCATCTTCAATTTAAGATACACATAACACGGTCGGGCCATGAAGCATGCATAAGCCGGCCTGCCCAAAATAGCGTGGTAGGCACTCTAGAAGTCTACAACTTCAAATGTCAACTTTTCTTTGTGGTAATTCTTGGAATCACCAAAAACCACATCAAGAGCAATCTAGCCAAGTGATTCAGCCTTCTTCCCAGGAATGACTCCGTGGAAACTCATGTTGCTGGCACTGAGTCTAGACATCGGAATGCCCATCCCTTTCAACGTCTCAGCATACAATATGTTCAAACCACTGCCACCATCCATCAAGACTTTGGTCAGTCGAGTGCCTTCAACCACTGGCTCGACCACCAGAGCTTGCCTCCCAGGGGTGGCAATATGCGTTGGGTGATCGGACTGGTCGAACGTGATGGCAGTCTGGGACCATTTCAAATAACTTGGTGTCGCCGGAGCAACCATATTCACCTCTCGGTTGATGACTTTCAGTCGACTTTTGCTCTCAACATCAGCAAAAATCATCAAGGTGGAATTGACTTGAGGATATCCGTTGTCACTGTCCTCTTTGTCCTCGACCTTGTCCGACTCCTTTTCCTTACCTTTGGGCTGTTTGCCCTGGAACTGCTGGAGCAAGAGTCGACACTGTCGAGTGATATGTTTCGGGTAAATGAAATTACCCTCTTCATCTTTCTTTGTGTGGACGAGACATGGCAAGTCCAACACATCATTTCCGTCCTGGTCTTTAACCTTTTTAGGGTTCCAAGGCCCTTTAGGTTTCCCTTTAAACTTTCCTTGGGTTAAAGCCAAGGCTTCCCCGGGAGCCGCTGGCTCGGCTTTCCGCTTCTGTTTCCGATTGGAATTGCCTCCGGGTTCTTGGGTGACTGACTTGAGCTTGCCACTCCTGAGCCGATCTTCATCTTCGCCATTAGCGTACTTGGTGGCAATCTCCATCATCCGATTCAGGGACATATCCCCGGTTCGACTGAATTTCAAATTTAGTTCTATGTACTTGACGCCTTCCTTGAAGGCACAAACTGCTTGGGGGTCAGGCACATTCTCCACCGAGTGATGTAACGTGATCCACCTCTGGATGTAATCCCTCAAAGTTTCATTTGGCTTCTGTACACAAGACGCAGTTCCGTCAGCCCTGCCGGTCACTTGCACATACCTTCAAATGTGGTGACGAACACTCGGGAGAGATCCTCCCAAGTGTAAATGCTGCTAGGTGCTAACTGGTTCAGCCACGCTCTGGCCGAGCCCTCCAACATGAGAGGGAGGTGCTTCATGGCCACTTCATCATTGCCGCCGCCGATCTGGACGGCCACTCGGTAATCTTGAAGCCAAGTATCGGGCTTGGACTCGCCAGTGAACTTACTGACTCCAGTCGCCAACCTGAAGTTGGGAGGAATCACAGCGGCCCTGATGGCTCTACTAAAGCACTCTGGCCCCGAAACATGTACTCTGCTGCTGGTAGGTGCATCTCTGTCGTGACCTTCTCGGTGAGCCCTGTTCCTGTCGACCAAACCCCAGACGAGAATGGATCTCGCGTCAAAGCCTGGCCCTCTGGGGTCGACTGGAATCCTTCGCCCACCACTATGAGGGTGCCTGTCATCCTGCTGGCGAGGCACATACGACCCGCTCCTCGGGGGAGGTGTGGGCACCCGATGTCGACCGTCACAATCGACTCGGTGATCATACTGCTCATGGTTGCCATACTGGTCACGCCGGTCTCCACGTCCCTCACGCCTCGGGGGCGATCTCGGCCTGTGAGCCAACTAGACTGTGTCCGCGGCAACGGATCTGCTGTGAATCCTGTTCCGCGACTGAGAAACAGCGGAATTCTGATCTCCTGCTGCCCAGAGTAACGCTCTGATCTGCAGCAAGCCTCTGCCAGCCTCCGACTGGGAAGGCTGAATCGACTCCGCTATATGGGCCGCAGCTGCTAAATTCTGAACCGGAGTTCGATATACCTGCGGGGGCGGGAAGAGCTAACGTCGACTGGATTCGGGAACCCGTTGTCACGCACGCTCATCGAGTGCTCGCTGGAGGTTTTCCAGTCGAGTGCGCTCGGCCAAGTTTGCCAGGCACGCGTCCTCCAAGGCGCGAGCCTCAGGGGTCTCTCCAACGATAGGAGTGTGCAGTGCATCCATGTTCCGGCGGCGAAGTTCTTCTCTCTGCAGCGATGTGAGAGGCTCGGGTAGATACTCCTCATGGAGACGCGACGGGTCGCCTCCACCTGCGCCTCCGTTGGTACGAGGAAAACCGGGAGGACTGGGCGGTCCATCGACCATCAGAACCTCCGCCGCCGGATCGCTGCCGTCGCACTCGGATGTGGTCTCTGCGGAGCCAGTCGACAGGTCGAAAAGGCCGTAGAGGGATTCTGCCATGACCTGGGGGGTGGCCGACTGACGCGCCACCACGTGCCTCACCCACCGCTGAAGTCTCGACCGACCGAAACGCTTGCGCCGGCGGGAAACGGGGAGTGATGACAACACATGAGCCGACCG
The DNA here is from genome assembly GCF_002162155.2 of Triticum dicoccoides. Taxonomy (NCBI): domain Eukaryota; kingdom Viridiplantae; phylum Streptophyta; class Magnoliopsida; order Poales; family Poaceae; genus Triticum; species Triticum dicoccoides. The sequence goes on along the minus strand of NC_041384.1, from coordinate 622,802,323 downwards.
ATAGGGGGTCGACGGTTGCTGCAGGAGAACGCCGCGGACGCACGCGCTAAAGTACGTTGCCCCATGAGCAGGGAGTGTGTCCACGTCGAGCGGAGCCTCCTAGAGCCAAGCAGAGTCGTCGACGATGAACGTGAGCGTGCCGAGACGGATCTCGCGGCCCTCCACCGAAAGTCCGCCGAAAACCATGATGATTCGGGTCGGAAAAAAGTCGCAACTTCTCCAACAAACACTAAAACACCTGCCCCACGGTGGGCGCCAACTGTCGTGGTTCTAAGTCTGACAGTAGTGTAGGGGGGTAAGTATGGAGAGGCAAGATCTTAGTTGTGGAGAAGTTGTAAGCACGCAAGGTTTACGAGTTCAGGCCCTTCTCAGAGGAAGTAATAGCCCTACGTCTCGGAGCCCGGAGGCGGTTGACTGGATTATATGAATATGGGTTACAGAGGTGCGAACCCTTGTCTCGGAGGAGGGGGGTGGCTTATATAGAGTGCGCCAGGACCCCGGCCAGCCCACGTTACAAAGGGTTCAATGTACATTAAGGCAGGGCGCTACTGGTAACGCTAGTAATAAAGTGCTATGATGACCATAAAAGCTACTTAATGACCGACCGTTAGCGTGCGGAGTGACTTCAGGTCTCCTGGCCGTCGAGTGGTTGGATCTTGGTCGAGTGATTGCTTCTTGGTCGAGCGTCTTCAAGTCTGTCGAGTGGAACACCTCTAAGTCGACTGAAAGGTGGTTTCTTCTAGAGATGTCCTTGGGTAGGGCAGTTTAGGACAGGTCCATGATCCTACCCTAGGTACATAGCTTCATCAGCCGGGACTCTGTAGGCCACCAGGCGTCAACCCATGTATATAAGGGGACGGCCCGGTGGCGGCTTAGGTCAAGAAACAACCAAGTCGATAACCAAGCCGGCGAGTTGAGCCTCTTGGAGATCAAAACTTCAGCAATACCAATCCCAACCAGACATAGGCTTTTACCTTCATCGTAAGGGGCCGAACTAGTATAAAAGCTCTCTCGTGTGTCCTTTGTCCTGATTAACCCCTTTAAGCCTCCTAGTGCGATGGCCCTATGACTAAGTCCTTGCTCTAGGACATCTGCCGTGTCAACTCCACGACAGTTGGCGCCCACCGTGGGGCCAGCGCACGGTGGATTTGAGTTCTTGAAGGGCAACTTCGAAGGGCTCAAGGGATACGCTGTGGGCTGGATGACCAAGAGTAGTCGCGGCAAACTCTACATCAATGACGAAGGTTGGGGCCCCGAGGCCGGCTCGATCAAGTATGGGTACCGGGTCCCCTTCGGCGGAATTCACGTCTTCATCGGCCGGATCGGCGAGTCAGGCCCTGAGCCGAACGTCCACACCAACCTCATCGAAATGGCTCAGCGCGCCGGGTTCGCCTGTGTTCAATCTATCGTGAAACATGCCTTCGTAGGCTGCATCCATGGTAGTGAATGCTCCGAAGGATCGATGGAAGGTGGGGAGAGGGCTCTCTGCTTTGATACTGCATCATCAACAGGTGAGACGGACTCGTTGTACCAGCTGCAAGACGGCATGCTCGGGGGCTGTTCGGATGGCAGCAGTATTCCGGACCACCTTGAGCCGCCGACTTGGGCCGGAGTCTTCATGGCGGGGACGCAGCCTGGGCAGAACTCCACCGCAGCGGCAGCAACAGCTACCGGGTCGGCAGCAGCCGGGTCAGGAGACCCCGTGCGCCCCTCGGCTCAGGTTCTAATGGACCTCATGGATAGGCTGACGACTCTGTTGACCGCTGTGGTAGAACCGGCGGATAAAGCCCAACACGACGCAGAAGTGGCACACGTGCGGGAGGAGATGGTGCAAGCTAAGGAAAATCTAGCCACGGAGGAAACCCGGATGGGAGCAGAACGAGCAGCTCTAGATGCTTGTGCTCAGCAACTTCAAGCAGAAACTTTCCGGCTCTCGGTGGATCTTAACGCATCAAACGAGGTCATGAGGAGGAGGCATCAGAAAACTCAGTCGCGTCTATGTTTAACGCTGGATCCGAGGAACCTGTTCCATACACCTGGGGCTGGGGGGAGCAACCCGCCGAAGGCAAACCGGGTCACGACACCCGGCGCACCAGTTAAACCACGCACAATGGAGCCACCTTGTATAAATACAGCTCCTCCTCGTTATGTATCAACACCTCCGGGTCACTTCTCCAACCCTATGGAAAACCTCATCGCAGCATCAGCTCATTTGGCGGCTCTCCCAATGGAAGGCGACTCGCCAACAACAATTGAAACCCGGAGGGTAAGAGAACTACTTCAAACAGCTCTGGCCTAGCAGGATGCATACTCCTACAGTCGAGACATGATTCATTCAACTCCTCGCCCAAGCCAGAGCCCGAGTTACAGTAGGCACATGGAGTCCGCAGAGATGTCAAGTAATGCTCAATGCCACAACCGGCCATATAGGCATGAGCCGGTGCGGGCTGGAGCCCTTAACTTGGCGGATCAGGAGAGGAGTCGTCAAGAGGCGGAACGGGCGGCTTAGATAGTGGCAGAGCAGGCGGCTCACCAAACCTTTCCGGCTTATCCAGCAACCTCGGTTGAGGCAGGAGTGGCCACATGAACTGGAGGCGTGCCTTGCCTGGTCCCAGCCATACGCAATGAGCGGTTGCCCAAGGATTTCAAGGGGCGTCGTAAGGTGCCTAATTACAAGGTTGACCTACAGCCGGGGGCTTGGATTGAGAGTTATGAGATGGCTATGGAGCTGTTGGAGGTTAGCGATGCTGCAATGGCCAAGTATTTTACCATGATGTTGGATGGAATGGCTCGGACCTGGTTGAAGGGATTGCCACCCAATTCTATCGGCTCATGGGCAGAGTTGAAAGCACGATTCATCCAAAACTTTAAGGACACATGTAAGCAGACAATGTCGATTGTGGACCTGACCAATTGCAAGCAAGAGGATGGTGAATCTACAACCCATTGGGTGCGCCGGGTCAAGGAGATAATACATTCATCTGATAAGATGGATGTCGGCTCAGTAGTTTTGATGTTGGAGAAAAATTGCCGTTTTGAACCTCTGAAGCAGAAGTTGGGGCGGCTTAAACGTGACTCTAATGACATGGGAACGTTGATGGCGGCTCTTGTCAAGTATGCCGATTCTGATACCACCAAGGCAACGAAGGGAAAGAAGAATGGCAATGGCAAGGGTCACCAGCATAACTCAGCGAATCAGGGAGGTAATAAACATAAGGCTGATGAGTTTGTTGCTAATACTAATGCGCAGGGTGGTAATCAGCGGCGCAAGGGCAGATAACCCCCTCGATCGTGCGGGTCAGGCCCCACCCTTGAGCAGTTGTTGAATGAACCTTGTCCAAAACACGGCACTCGGGAGAAACCAGCCACCCACTTGTGGAAGGATTGCACGATCATGAAGGCATTTAAAAATTCAAATGCATTTGATGGGGGTCATGGCCCAGGTGGCGGTTCAGGTGGAGGAGGTTTTCAGGGCCCGGACGCCGGTTCATGCGGAGGAGGTTTTCACGGTCAGGGTTATCCTGGTCACCAAGGAGGATATAGTCAGCAACACGGGCAAGGGAATTAGCAGCAACAGCAATCCGGTTATCAGAGCAACCCGAAGCAGTTGAGTAGCGGACAATATCATGTATTTACTACCAGTTTATGTAAGAGGGACCAGAAACTCCACAAGAGGGTCGTTAATGCCGTTGAACCGGCAATTCCATGTTATCTACGTTGGTCGGAGCAGCCTATTGTGTGGAGCAGAGAGGATCACCCGCCCCGGGTTGATAATCCGGGTCACTTGGCTTTGGTAGTGGCACCTCAGGTTGGTGGGTACAAGTTTACTAAGGTGCCCATGGACGGAGGCAGCAGCATCAACATCCTCTACTATGAGACGTTCCGCCAGATGGGATTGACGGATAAAAATCTTAAACAATCCAACACTGTTTTTAACGGTGTGGTACCTGATAAATCGGCATACCCAGTTGGTAAAATTGAGCTGGAAGTAACCTTTGGGGACGAGTATGACTCCAGAGCGGAAAAATTAACCTTTGAGGTGGTTAACATCAAAAGCCCATATCATGCTCTGTTTGGGCGGCCGGCTTATGCCAAGTTCATGGCTCGGCCGTGTTACGTATATTTGCAGCTCAAGATGCCGGGTCATAAAGGCACCATTACAGTACATGGGAGCCGGAAGATAGCCTGGGAATGTGAAGAAGGTGATGCCGCCTATGTTGAATCTGTTTGTGCAACAGAGGAGTTAAAATTCATGTTGACCCGGCAGACATGACGTCATTAAAGAAACAAATCAGCTTATGACACTAAGATGGTTGATTTTGTACCTGGCGACTCATCCAAACAGTTCATCATCAGCGCAAACTTGGATCCAAAATAGGAAAGCGCGCTCATCGAGTTCATCCGTGAGAACCGGGACATCTTTGCATGGAAACCTTCAGACATGCCGGGTGTCCCGAGGGAACTCGCTGAGCACACTCTTAATATCGATCCAAAGTTCAAACCTGTCAGACAGTTTCTCCGACGGTTCAATGAAGAAAGGTGCAAGGCCATTGGGGAAGAGGTGGCCCGGCTCTTGGCAGCCGGGTTCATTGTGGAGGTCTTTCACCCTAAATGGTTAGCTAACCCGGTGCTTGTACTCAAGAAGAATGGCACCTGGCGTATGTGTGTGGATTACACAGATCTGAACAAGGCTTGTCCAGCTGATCCTTTTGCTCTCCCTGGATTGATCAGATCATTGATGCTATGGCGGCTTGCGCACGGTTGAGTTTCTTAGATGCGTATTCCGGTTATCATCAGATTAAGATGGCAGTCAAGGATCAAGAGAAGACAGCTTTTATAACCCCTTTTGGAGCTTTCTTCTATGTGTCTATGCCTTTTGGGCTTAAGAGTGCCCAGGCGACTTACCAGCGGTGTGTGCAGAATTGTCTTCACAATCAAATTGGGCGCAATGTTCATGCTTATGTGCATGATATAGTAGTGAAATCCAGGGAAGAGGAAACCTTGGTCACGGACCTGAAAGAGACTTTTGATAATCTTCGGGTTTACAAAATGATGCTTAACCCGGCCAAGTGTGTTTTTGGAGTGCCAACTGGCAAGCTCTTGGGTTTTTTGGTGTCTAACCGAGGTATTGAAGCTAACCCGGGGAAAATCAAGGCAATTACATCCCTGGCCAAACCAACCTGCGTCAATGATGTTCAACAGCTGGTGGGTCGTGTGGCTGCTTTAAGCCGGTTCATAAGCTGGTTAGGGGAAAAGGCTATGCCTCTGTATCAGTTGATGAAGAAAACAGACGTTTTTGTTTGGAGCGATGCAGTGAATGCTGCTTTTGAGGATCTGAAGGCATAGTTGGCTGAGCCGCCGGTCCTGGCTGCTCCAATTGAGAAAGAGCCACTATTGTTATACGTGGCTGCCAACTCACGGGCTGTTAGTGTGGCTATTGTGGCAGAGCGCAAAGAGGCTAGCAAAGAGCATCTGGTTCAGCGGCCTGTTTATTATGTCAGTGAAGTGCTAATTGAGTCTAAGCAACGATATCCACATTGGCAGAAGCTTGTTTATGGGGTGTTCATGCCGAGCCGGAAGCTTAAACATTACTTTCAGGGACATCCAATCACTGTGGTTAGCTCTGCTCCTTTAGGAGATATTATTCAAAACAGAGAAGCCACGGGGCGAGTCTCCAAGTGGGCAATTGAGCTTGGGTCTCATGGGTTGAAGTATGCTCCACGTACTGCAATTAAATCTCAAGCCCTGGTTGACTTCATCAATGACTGGACAGAGATGCAGATGCCGGAAGAGAAGCCAGACAACACGTATTGGACTGTTCATTTTGATGGATCCAGGCAATTGGAAGGCTCGGGGGCTGGAGTCGTGCTGACTTCCCCACGAGGTGACAAATTTTGTTATGTGTTACGGTTGATGTTTCCTTGCACTAACAACGCATCAGGGTATGAAGCCTTGCTCCATGGTCTTCGAGTGGCAAAAGAGATGAGTTTGAGCCGGGTGAGATGTCTTGGTGACTCGGATCTAGTGGCTCAACAGGTGTCTGGCAAGTGGGATTCCAAAGACCCTCTCATGGTTGCTTATCGCCGAGAGGTTGATGTCGTTGCAGGATATTTTAAAGGTTATCAGGTGGAACACATTGACCGTCGAAAGAACGAAGCAGCTGATGCTTTAAGCCGGCTGGGGTCTCAACGTAAGCCGGTGCCACCTAACACTTTTTTGGATGTTTTGCATAGCCCCTCTGTCAAGTTTCCTAAAGAAGAAGATTTAGTTGTTCCTGACCCGGAGGCTCAGTTGGTGGCGGCTCTTCATGTCATCCCAGATTGGACCGTGCCTTTCTTGGCTTACATGACCCAGGGAGAGTTGCCAGCGGATGAGACCCTGGCTCGACAGATAACCCGACGATCTAAGTCCATGACGATTTCAGATGGAGAGTTATTGCATCGCAGTGTTTTCAGAGCTTTTCAATGGTGTGTTTCTCCTGAAGAAGGTCAAGAAATCCTTCGTGAGATCCATGAAGGTGATTGTGGTCATCACGCCGGGTCAAAATCTTTAGTGGCCAAGGCATTTCGTCACGGTTTTTACTGGTTGTCGTCTCACGCTGATGCGGAAGATCTGGTCAGTAGATGTGATGGATGTCAGAAATTTGCACGACGAGCACATGTGCCGGCTCAAGAACTCCAGATGATTCCAATCACTTGGCCGTTTGCGGTTTGGGGACTTGACATGGTGGGACCTTTCAAGAGGTCTAAGGATAAAAAGACGCATCTCCTGGTGGCAGTTGATAAATTCACCAAGTGGGTTGAGGCGGAGCCTTTGAGCAAGTGTGACACAGCCACGGCGGTTCAGTTCATGAAAAAGTGATCTTCCGTTTCGGTTTTCCACACAGTATTATCACAGACAATGGAACCAATCTGTCTCAAGGGGCTATGGAAGTGTTCTGTCAACGAGAACACATCCGGCTTGATGTTTCTTATGTAGCTCACCCTCAATCCAATGGTCAAGCTGAGAGAGCCAATCAGGAAATTTTGAAAGGGCTCAAACCCCGACTCATGGTTCCTTTACAACGAACGCCGGGTTGTTGGGTAGAGGAATTACCCTCGGTATTATGGAGTATCAACACTACGCCCAATAGGTCTACGGGTTACACACCTTTCTTCATGGTTTATGGAGCAGAAGCAGTATTGCCTAGTGACCTCCGTCATGACTCACCCCGTGTGACAGGTTATGTTGAAACTAATAATGAACAAGCCAGACAGGATGCACTTGACTTGTTGGATGAAGAGAGAGACTTAGTAGCAGCCTGGTCAGTGATTTATCAACAAGACCTGCGCCGATACCACAGCCGCCGGGTTAAGTCCAGGACTTTTCAGGAAGGCGACTTGGTGCTCTGGCTCATCCAGGATCTCTCAGATGCACACAGGTTATTGCCACCTCTTGAGCTTGCACTGGTTTTCCCCGAAGAGGAAGGGATGATGCAGAAAAGTAGCGTAAGTATTTCCCTCAGTTTTTGAGAACCAAGGTATCAATCCAGTAGGAGGCCACGCTCAAGTCCCTCGTACCTGCACAAAATGATAGCTACTCGTAACCAATGCGATTAGGGGTTGTCAATCCCTTCACGGTCACTTACGAGAGTGAGATCTGATAGATATAATATTTTTGGTATTTTTGGTATAAAGATGCAAAGTAAAAAGTAAAGGCAAAGTAAAAAAGCAAAACAAGATTAGAGTGATGGAGATTGATATGGTGATAATAGACCCGGGGGCCATAGGTTTCACTAGTGGCTTCTCTCAAGAGCATAAGTATTCTACGGTGGGTGAACAAATTACTGTTGAGCAATTGACAGAATTGAGCATAGTTATGAGAATATCTAGGCATGATCATGTATATAGGCATCACGTCCGTGACAAGTAGACCGGAATGATTCTACATCTACTACTATTACTCCACTCATCGACCGCTATCCAGCATGCATCTAGAGTATTAAGTTAAAAACAGAGTAACGCCTTAAGCAAGATGACATGATGTAGAGAGATAAATTCATGCAATATGAAATAAACCCCATCTTGTTATCCTCGATGGCAACAATGCAATACGTGCCTTGCTGCCCCTTCTGTCACTAGGAAAGGACACCGCAAGATTGAACCCAAAGCTAAGCACTTCTCCCATGGCAAGAACTACCAATCTTGTTGGCCAAACCAAACAGATAATTCGAAGAGACTTGCAAAGATAACCAATCATACATAAAAGAATTCAGAGAAGATTCAAATATTATTCATAGATAGACTTTAGACTTGATCATAAACCCACAATTCATCGATCTCAACAAACACACCGCAAAAAGAAGATTACATCGAATAGATCTCCACAAGAGAGGGGGAGAACTTTGTATTGAGATCCAAAAAGAGAGAAGAGGCCATCTAGCTACTAACTATGGACCCTAAGGTCTGAAGTAAACTACTCACACTTCATCAGAGAGGCTATGATGATGTAGAAGCCCTCCGTGATGATGGCCCTCTCCGGCGGAGCTCTAGAACAGGCCCCAAGATGGGATCTCATGGATAAAGAAAGTTGCGGCTGTGGAATTAGGTTTTTTGCTCCTTTTCTGATTGTTTGGGGTACGTAGGTATATATAGGAGGAAGAAGTACGTTGGTGGATCACCGAGGGGCCCACGAGGCAGGGGCGCGCCCTAGGGGGGGCGCCCCCCACCATCGTGACCGCCTCTCTGATGCCTTGGCGTAGGGTCCAAGTCTCGTGGATCACGTTCGGTGAGAAAATCACGTTCCCGAAGGATTTATTCCGTTTGGACTCCGTTTGATATTCCGTTTCTTTGAAACACTGAAATAGGCAAAAAATAGCAATTCTGGGCTGGGCCTCCGGTTAATAGGTTAGTCCCAAAAATAATATAAAAGTTGAAAATAAAGCCAAATATAGTCCAAAACAGTAGATAATATAGCATGGAGCAATCAAAAATTATAGATACGTTGGAGACGTATCAGGCATCCCCAAGCTTAATTCCTGCTCGTCCTCGAGTAGGAAAATGATAAAAAGAGAATTTTGATGCAGAGTGCTACTTGGCATAATTTCAATGCAAATCTTCTTAACTGTGATATGAATATGCAGATTCGAAAGATTCAAGACAAAAGTTTATATTGACATAAAAATAATAATACTTCAAGCATACTAAAAAAGCAATTATGTCTTCTCAAAATATCATGGCCAAAGAAAGTTATCCCTACAAAATCATATAGTCTGGCTATGCTCTATCTTCACCACACAAAATATTTAAATCATGCACAACCCCGATGACAAGCCAAGCAATTGTTTCATACACTAACTTTTTCAAAACTTTTTCAATCTTCACGCAATACATGAGCGTGAGCCATGGATATAGCACTATAGGTGGAAGAGAATGGTGGTTGTGGAGAAGACAAAAAGGGGAAGATAGTCTCACATCAACTAGGCGTATCAACAGGCTATGGAGATGCCCATCAATAGATATCAATGTGAGTGAGTAGGGATTGCCATGCAACGTATGCACTAGAGCTATAAGTATATGAAAGCTCAAAAAGAAACTAAGTGGGTGTGCATCCAACTTGCTTGCTCATGAAGACCTAGGGCAATTTGAGGAAGCCCATCATTGGAATATACATGCCAAGTTCTATAATGAAAGATTCCCACTAGTATATGAAAGTGACATAACATGAGAGACTCTCTACTATGAAGATCATGGTGGTACTTCGAAGCACAAGTGTGGTAAAAGGATAGTAACATTGTCCCTTCTCTCTTTTTCTCTCATTTTTTTTATTTGGGACTTTTCTCTTTTTTATGGCCTATTTTCTTTCTCTTTTTATTTGGTCTTCTTTGGCCTCTTTTATTTATTTTTCGTCCGGAGTCTCATCCCGACTTACGGGGGAATCATAGTCTCCATCATTCTTTCCTCACTGGGACAATGCTCTAAAAATGATGATCATCACACTTTTATTTTTCTTACAACTCAACAATTACAACTCGATACTTAGAACAAAATATGACTCTATATGAATGCCTCCGGCGGTGTACCGGGATATGCAATATGACAATGATGAATGTGTCATGAACGGAATGGTGGAAAGTTGCATGGAAATATATCTCGGAATGGCTATGGAAATGCCATGATAGGTAGGTATGGTGGCTGTTTTGAGGAAGGTATATGGTGGGTGTATGATACCGGCGAAAGGTGCGCGGTATTAGAGAGGCTAGCAAAGGTGGAAGGGTGAGAGTGTTGGAAATATGCCCTAGAGGCAATAATAAAATGGTTATTATTATATTTCTTTGTTCATGATAATTGTCTGTTGTTCATGCTATAATTGTGTTATCCGGAAATCGTAATACATGTGTGAATACATAGACCACAACACGTCCCTAGTGAGCCTCTAGTTGACTAGCTCGTTGATCAAAAGATAGTCATGGTTTCCTGACTATGGACATTGGATGTCATTGATAACGGGATCACATCATTAGGAGAATGATGTGATGGACAAGACCCAATCCTAAGCATAGCTCAAAGATCGTGTAGTTCGTTTGCTGTAGCTTTTCTGAATGTCAAGTATCATTTCCTTATACCATGAGATTGTGCAACTCCTGGATACCATAGGAGTGCCTTGGGTGTGCCAAACATCACAACGTAATTGGGTGACTATAAAGGTACATTACAGGTATCTCCGAAAGTGTCTGTTGGGTTGGCACGAATCGAGACTGGGATTTGTCACTCCGTATGACGGAGAGGTATCTCTGGGCCCACTCAGTAATGCATCATCATAATGAGCTCAATGTGATCAAGTGATTGATCACGGGATCATGCATTATGGTACGAGTAAAGTAACTTGCCGGTAACGAGACTGAACAAGGTATTGGGATACCGACGATCGAGTCTCGGGCAAGTAACGTACCGATTGACAAAGGGAATTGTATACGGATCGATTGAATCCTCGACATCGTGGTTCATCCGATGAGATCATCGAGGAGCATGTGGGAGCCAACATGGGTATCCAGATCCCGCTGTTGGTTATTGATCGGAGAGTCGTCTCGGTCATGTATGCATGTCTACCGAACCCGTAGGGTCTACACACTTAAGGTTCGGTGACGCTAGGGTTGTTAGGAAGACTTGTATGTGATTACCGAATGTTGTTCGGAGTCCCGGATGAGATCCCGGACGTCACGAGGAGTTCCGGAATGGTCCAGAGGTGAAGATTTATATGTAGGAAGTTGTCATACGGTTACCGGAAAGGTTCGGGGGCATATCGGTATTGTACCGGGGCCACCGGAGGGGTACCGGGGGTCCACCGGGAGGGGCCACCTCTCTCGGAGGGCCTAATGGGCTGTAGAGGAAAGGGAACCAGCCCTAGATGGGCTGGCCGCATCCCCCCCTTGGGCCCATGCACCTAGGGTTGGGGGGGGGGGAAACCCTAAAGGGGGCACCCCCCTTGCTTGGGGGGCAAGCGCCCTCCCCTTGGCTGCCCCCCTCTAGATCTCATCTAGAGGGGGCCGGCCCCCTTCCTCCTTCCCCTATAAATAGAGGGGCAAGGGGAGGGCTGCACACAACATCCAAGGCGCAGCCTCTCCCCTCCCCAACACCACTCCTCCTCCGTAAGAGCTTGGCGAAGCCCTGTCGGAGTACTGCAGCTTCACCACCACCACGTCCTTGTGCTGCTGTTGGAGCCCTCTTCCTCAACCTCTCCCTCCTCCTTGCTGGATCAAGGCGCGGGAGACGTCCTCGCTCCGTACGTGTGTTGAACGCGGAGGTGCCATCCGTTCGGCGCTAGGATATTCGGTGATTTGGATCACGACGAGTACGACTCCATCAACCTCGTTCTCTTGAGCGCTTCCGCTCATGATCTACAAGGGTATGTAGATGCACTCCTCTCTCCCTCGTTGCTAGATGACTCCATAGATAGATCTTGGTGATGCATAGAATTTTTTTAAAATTCTGCTATGTTCCCCAACAGTGGTATCAGAGCTAGGTCTATGCGTAGTTTCTATGCACGAGTAGAACACAAAGTAGTTGTGGGTGTCGATATTGTCAATTTGCTTGCCGTTACTAGTCTTATCTTGATTCGGCGGCATCATGGGATGAAGCGGCCCAGACCGACCTTACTCGTACGCTTACGTGAGACTGGTTCCACCGACTGACATGCACTAGTTGCATAAGGTGGCTGGCGGGTGTCTGTCTCTCCCACTTTAGTCGGATCGGATTCGATGAACAGGGTCCTTATGAAGGGTAAATAGAAATTGGCAATTCACGTTGTGGTTTTGGCGTAGGTAAGAAACGTTCTTGCTAGAATCCTATAGCAGCCACGTAAAAACTTGCAACAACAATTAGAGGACGTCTAACTTGTTTTTGCAGCAAGTGTTTTGTGATGTGATATGGCCAAAGGATGTGATGAATGTATATGTGATGTATGAGATGATCATGTTCTTGTAATAGGAATCACGACTTGCATGTCGATGAGTATGACAACCGGCAGGAGCCATAGGAGTTGTCTTTATTTATTTAGGACCTGCGTGTCAACATAAACGTCATGTAATTACTTTACTTTATTGCTAAAGCGTTAGCCATAGTAGTAGAAGTAATAGATGACGAGACAACATCAAGAAGACACGATGATGGAGATCATGATGATGGAGATCATGGTGTCATGCCGGTGACAACGATGATCATGGAGCCCCGAAGATGGAGATCAAAAGGAGCAAATGATATTGGCCATATCATGTCACTGTTTGATTGCATGTGATGTTTATCATGTGTTACATCTTATTTGCTTAGAACGACGTAGCTTAAATAAGATGATCCCTCGTAATAATTTCAAGAAAGTGTTCCCCCTAACTGTGTACCGTTGCGAAGGTTCGTTGTTTTGAAGCACCACGTGATGATCGGGTGTGATAGATTCTAACGTTCGAATACAACGGGTGTAAGCCAGATTTACACACGCAATACACTTAGGTTGACTTGACGAGCCTAGAATGTACAGACATGGCCTCGGAACACAGAAGACCGAAAGGTCGAGCATGAGTCATATAGAAGATACGATCAACATGAAGATGTTCACCGATGTTGACTAGTCCGTCTCACGTGATGATCGGACACGACCTAGTTAACTCGGATCATGTTATACTTAGATGACTGGAGGGATGTCTATCTGAGTGGGAGTTCATTGAATAATTTGATTAGATGAACTTAATTATCATGAATTTAGTCTAAAATCTTTACAATATGTCTTGTAGATCAAATGGCCCACATTGTCCTCAACTTCAACGCGTTCCTAGAGAAAACCAAGCTGAAAGACGATGGCAGCAATTATACGGACTGGGTCCGGAACCTGAGGATCATCCTCATAGCTGCCAAGAAAGATTATGTCCTAGAAGCACCGCTAGGTGACGCACCCATCCCACAGAACCAAGACGTTATGAACGCTTGGCAGTCACGTGCTGATGATTACTCCCTCATTCAGTGCGGCATGCTTTACAGCTTAGAACCGGGGCTCCAAAAGCATTTTGAGAGACACGGAGCATATGAGATGTTCGAAGAGCTAAAAATGGTTTTTCAAGCTCATGCCCGGGTCGAGAGATATGAAGTCTCTGACAAGTTCTTTAGCTGTAAGATGGAGGAAAATAGTTCTGTCAGTGAGCACATACTCAAAATGTCTGGGTTGCATAACCGCTTGACTCAGCTGGGAGTTAATATCCCGGATGACGCGGTCATTGACAGAATCCTTCAGTCGCTTCCACCGAGCTACAAGAGCTTTGTGATGAACTTCAATATGCAGGGGAAGGAAAAGACCATTCCTGAGGTATATTCAATGCTGAAATTAGTAGAGGTAGAAGTCAAAAAGGAACATCAAGTGTTGATGGTGAATAAAACCACTAAGTTCAAGAAAGGCAAGGGTAAGAAGAACTTCAAGAAGGATGGCAAGGGAGTTGCCGCGCCTGGTAAGCAAGCTACCGGGAAGAAGCCAAAGAATGGACCCAAGCCCGAGACTGAGTGTTTTTATTGCAAGGGAAGTGGTCACTGGAAGCGGAACTGCCCCAAATACTTAGCGGACAAGAAGGCCGGCAACATGAAAGGTATATGTGATATACATGTAATTGATGTGTACCTTACCAGTACTCGTAGTAGCTCCTGGGTATTTGATACCGGTGCGGTTGCTCACATTTGTAACTCAAAGCAGGAGCTACGGAATAAGCGGAGACTGGCGAAGGACGAGGTGACGATGCGCGTCGGGAATGGTTCCAAGGTCGATGTGATCGCCGTCGGCACGCTACCTCTACATTTACCTACGGGATTAGTTTTAAACCTCAATAATTGTTATTTAGTGCCAGCTTTGAGCATGAACATTGTACCAGGATCTCGTTTAATTCGAGATGGCTACTCGTTTAAATCCGAGAATAATGGTTGTTCTATTTTTATGAGAGATATGTTTTATGGTCATGCTCTGATAGTGAATGGTTTATTCTTAATGAATCTCGAGCGTAATGCTACACATATTCATAGTGTGAATACCAAAAGATGTAAGGTTGATAATGATAGTCCCACATACTTGTGGCACTGCCGCCTTGGTCACATAGGTGTCAAACGCATGAAGAAGCTCCATGCAGATGGACTTTTAGAGTCTCTTGATTATGAATCATTTGACACGTGCGAACCATGCCTCATGGGTAAAATGACCAAGACTCCGTTCTCAGGAACAATGGAGGGAGCAACCAACTTATTGGAAATCATACATACTGATGTGTGCGATCCAATGAGTGTTGAGGCTCGCGGTGGCTATCGTTATGTTCTCACCCTCACTGATGACTTGAGTAGATATGGGTATGTCTACTTAATGAAACACAAGTCTGAGACCTTTGAAAAGTTCAAGGAATTTCAGAGTGAGGTCGAGAATCAACGTGACAGGAAAATCAAGTTCTTGCGATCAGATCGTGGGGGAGAATACTTGAGTCACGAATTTGGCACACACTTAAGAAAATGTGGAATAGTTTCACAACTCATGCCGCCTGGAACACCTCGGCGTAATGGTGTGTCCGAATGTCGTAATCGCACTCTATTAGATATGATGCGATCTATGATGTCTCTTACCGATTTACCGCTGTCATTTTGGCGCTATGCTTTAGAGACTGCCGCATTCACTTTAAATAGGGCTCTGACAAAATCCGTTGAGACGACACCATATGAATTATGGTTTGGGAAGAAACCTAAGCTGTCGTTTCTAAAAGTTTGGGGATGTGATGCTTATGTCAAGAAACTTCAACCTGAAAAGCTCGAACCCAAGTCGGAAAAATGCGTCTTCATAGGATACCCTAAAGAAACTGTTGGGTATACCTTCTACCTCAGATCCGAAGGCAATATCTTTGTTGCCAAGAATGGGTCCTTTCTAGAGAAAGAGTTTCTCTCGAAAGAAATAAGTGGGAGGAAGGTAGAACTTGATGAAGTATTACTTCTTGAACCGGTAAGTGGCGCAGCTTAAGAAAATGTTCCTGAGGTGCCTGCACCGACTAGAGAAGAAGTTGATGATGATGATCATGAAACTTCAGATTAAGTTGCTACTGAACTTCGTAGGTCCACAAGGAGACGTTCCGCACCAGAGTGGTATGGCAACCCTGTCTTGGAAATCATGTTGTTAGACAACGGTGAACCTTCGAACTATGAAGAAGTGATGGCGGGCCCGGATTCCGACAAATGGCTGGAAGCCATGAAATCTGAGATAGGATTCATGTATGAAAACGAAGTATGGACTTTGACTGACTTGCCCGTTGATCGGCGAGCCATAGAAAATAAGTGGATCTTTAAGAAGAAGACAGACGCGGATGGTAATGTGACCATCTATAAAGCTCGGCTTGTCGCTAAGGGTTATCGACAAGTTCAAGGGGTTGACTACGATGAGACTTTCTCACCCGTAGCGAAGCTGAAGTTTGTCCGAATCATGTTAGCAATTGCCGCATTCTATGATTATGAGACATGGCAAATGGACGTCAAAACGGCATTCCTTAATGGTTTCCTTAAGGAAGAATTGTATATGATGCAGCCAGAAGGTTTTTTCGATCTTAAGAATGCTGACAAGGTGTGCAATCTCCGACGCTCAATTTATGGGCTGGTGCAAGCATCTCGGAGTTGGAACATTCGTTTTGATGAGATGATCAAAGTGTTTGGGTTTATGCAGACTTATGGAGAAGCCTGCATTTATAAGAAAGTGAGTGGGAGCTCTGTAGCATTTCTCATATTGTATGTGGATGACATACTATTGATGGGAAATGATATAGAATTCTTGGAAAGCATAAAGGCCTACTTGAACAAGTGTTTTTCAATGAAGGACCTTGGAGAAGCTGCTTATATATTAGGCATCAAGATCTATAGAGATAGATCGAGACGCCTCATTGGTCTTTCACAGAGTACGTACCTTGACAAGATATTGAAGAAGTTCAAAATGGATTAGTCAAAGAAGGGGTTCTTGCCTGTATTGCAAGGTACGAGATTGAGCACGGCTCAATGCCCGACCATGGCAGAAGATAGAGAAAAGATGAGTGTCGTCCCCTATGCCTCGGCCATAGGGTCTATCATGTATGCTATGCTATGTACCAGACCTGATGTAAACCTTGTCGTAAGTTTGGTAGGAAGGTACCAAAGTAATCCCGGCATGGAACACTGGACAGCGGTTAAGAATATCCTGAAGTACCTGAAAAGGACTAAGGAAATGTTTCTCGTTTATGGAGGTGACGAAGAGCTCGTCGTAAAGGGTTATGTCGATGCTAGCTTCAACACAGATCTGGATGACTCTAAGTCACAAACTGGATACGTGTATATTTTGAATGGTGGGGCAGTAAGCTGGTGTAGTTGCAAGCAAAGCATTGTGGCGGGATCTACATGTGAAGCGAAGTACATGGCAGCCTCGGAGGCAGCACAAGAAGCAGTCTGGGTGAAGGAGTTCATTACCGACCTAGGAGTCTACCCAATGCGTCGGGCCCGATGACTCTCTTCTATGACAACACTGGAGCTATTGCCCTTGCCAAGGAGCCCAGGTTTCACAGGAAGACCAGGCATATCAAGCGTCGCTTCAACTCCATTCGTGAAAGTGTTCAAAATGGAGACATAGAGATTTGTAAAGTACATACGGACCTGAATGTAGCAGATCCGTTGACTAAACCTCTCCCTAGAACAAAACATGATCAACACCAGAACTGCATGGGTGTTCGATTCATCACAATGTAACTAGAATATTGACTCTAGTGCAAGTGGGAGACTGTTGGAAATATGCCCTAGAGGCAATAATAAAATGGTTATTATTATATTTCTTTGTTCATGATAATTGTCTATTGTTCATGCTATAATTGTGTTATCTAGAAATCGTAATACATGTGTGAATACATAGACCATAACACGTCCCTAGTGAGCCTCTAGTTGACTAGCTCGTTGATCAAAAGATAGTCATGGTTTCCTGACTATGGACATTGGATGTCATTGATAACGGGATCACATCATTAGGAGAATGATGTGATGGACAAGACCCAATCCTAAGCATAGCTCAAAGATCGTGTAGTTCGTTTGCTGTAGCTTTTCTGAATGTCAAGTATCATTTCCTTAGACCATGAGATTGTGCAACTCCCGGATACCGTAGGAGTGCCTTGGGTGTGCCAAACGTCACAACGTAATTGGGTGACTATAAAGGTACATTACAGGTATCTCCGAAAGTGTCTGTTGGGTTGGCACGAATCGAGACTGGGATTTGTCACTCCGTATGACGGAGAGGTATCTCTGGGCCCACTCGGTAATGCATCATCATAATGAGCTCAATGTGATCAAGTGATTGATCACGGGATCATGCATTACGGTACGAGTAAAGTGACTTGCCGGTAACAAGACTAAACAAGGTATTGGGATACCGACGATCGAGTCTCGAGCAAGTAACGTGCCAATTGACAAAGGGAATTGTATACGGATTGATTGAATCCTCGACATCATGGTTCATTTGATGAGATCATCGAGGAGCATGTGGGATCCAACATGGGTATCCAGATCCCGCTGTTGGTTATTGACTGGAGAGTCGTCTCGGTCATGTCTGCATGTCTCCCGAACCCGTAGGGTCTACACACTTAAGGTTCGGTGATGCTAGGGTTGTTAGGAAGACTTGTATGTGATTACCGAATGTTGTTCGGAGTCCCAGATGAGATCTCGGACGTCACGAGGAGTTCCGGAATGGTCCGGAGGTGAAGATTTATATGTAGGAAGTTGTCATACGGTCACCGGAAAGGTTCGGGGGCATATCGGTATTGTACCGGGGCCACCGGAGGGGTTCCGGGGGTCCACCGGGAGGGGCCACCTCTCTCGGAGGGCCTAATGGGCTGTAGAGGAAAGGGAACCAGCCCTACATGGGCTGGCCGCATCCCCCTTGGGCCCATGCGCCTAGGGTTGGGGGGGGGAACCCTAAAGGGGGCGCCCCCTTGCTTGGGGGGGCAAGCCCCCTCCCCTTGGCCGCCCCCCCCTCTAGATCTCATCTAGAGGGGGCCGGCCCCCTTCCTCCTTCCCCTATAAATAGAGGGGCAAGGGGAGGGCTGCACACAACATCCAAGGCGCAGCCCCTCCCCTCCCCGACACCTCTCCTCCTCCGTAAGAGCTTGGCGAATCCCTGTCGGAGTACTGCAGCTTCACCACCACCACGCCATCGTGCTGCTATTGGAGCCCTCTTCCTCAACCTCTCCCTCCTCCTTGCTGGATCAAGGCGCGGGAGACGTCCTCGCTCCGTACGTGTGTTGAACGCGGAGGTGCCGTCCGTTCGGCGCTAGGATCTTCGGTGATTTGGATCACGACGAGTACGACTCCATCAACGTCGTTCTCTTGAACGCTTCTGCTCGTGATCTACAAGGGTATGTAGATGCACTCCTCTCTCCCTCGTTGCTAGATGATTCCATAGATAGATCTTGGTGATGTGTAGAAAAATTTTAAAATTCTGCTACGTTCCCCAACAGAGAGTGCGTATAATCCATGGACTCAACATTAGTCATAAAGAACTCATATACTTATTGCAAAAATCTAGAAGTTATCAAAGCAAAGTATTACGTGCATGCTCCTAGGGGGATAGATTGGTAGGAAAACACCATCGCTCATCCCCGACCGCCACTCATAAGGAAGACAATCAATAAATAAATCATGCTCCGACTTCATCACATAACGGTTCACCATACGTGCATGCTACGGGAATCACAAACTTTAACACAAGTATTCTTTAAATTCACAACTACTCAACTAGCATGACTTTAGTATTATCACCTCCATATCTCAAAACAATTATCATGCTTCAATCTTTTCTTAGTATTCAACACACTCAAAAGAAAGTTTCACAAATCTTGAATACCAAGCATATTACTATTAAGCAAATTACCATGCTATTAAGAGACTCTCAAAATAATTTAAGTGAAGCATGAGAGATAAATAGTTTCTTTAAAACAAATCCACCACCGTGCTCTAAAAGATCTAAGTGAAGCACATAGAGCAAAATTACTATGCTCAAAAGATATAAGTGAAGCACATAGAGCAAAACTACATAGCTCAAAAGATATAAGTGAAGCACATAGAGTATTCTATCAAATTTTAATTCATGTATGGCTCTCTCAAAAGGTGTGTACATGTAGCGACCAGACCTCAAACGGTCCAATCTCTGTGCTCCGGTGTCATCCCTGGATCAGTAATGCTGACACCACACAATACTCGGAGGATTTATAACAGAGTACCAATCACACACTTATTACATCGAGTGTCTCAATAGAGAACTTATTACAATAAACATGGCTTAAGGCCATCTAATAACGATAACAGCGGAAGGCTTGGAAGATAAGCGAGTCCATCAACTCCAACGGCATCACTGAGTATAGAACCATGACCTAAAAACTCCTTAATCGTCATCTGAAAAGTCTGCAACATTAACGTTGCAGCCTGAAAACGGGTCAGCACATGGAATATGCTGGCAATATAACACATAGAGAGTAATGGAATGAAACAGCTATTCTATATGCATATTTGGCTGGTGGAGAGCTCTATGGTTACAATTTTTGCGAAAAGCCAATTTTTCCCTAGTGCAAAGGAATAAATTTATTTAACTATCATGGTGGTTGTTAAACATTGAGAATGGTTGACAGCATTCTCAATCCCAATTAAACATCATTAAACAAAACCCAACCAAATTAATTTAGGGTAACATGTTGAGATTCACATGATAATCCAGGTACTAGATACTCAAGATGTCCATAACCGGGGACACGGCTAACCATGATTAGTTTATACACACTGCAGAGGTTTGCACACTTTTCCCCACAAGACTCGATCGCCTCCGTTTGGTTTCTCGCACTACATGGTGTTTGAGAAGACGGATGGCCGAGACATAGTCTTTCAGAAGCTCTAGCACCTTACGATCGGGTAGACCATACCACCTACATCCCCTACATCTGCTAGTCTACCACTATAAGAGTTTGCACGACTTAGTCAACTATGCTAGAGCCCATAATAGCTTGTGGCTGCACACGGAAGTTTCTAGCATGAAAAATCTCATGATCCCTTTGAGCCTGGGTGGCGGTCCAAAAGAAAACAGGCAAATCCTGGATTACCCAGGTGCCTCAATCCACCCAGATGTGTATTTAAGTTGCCACCTTAGATAAACCATTAATTAACAAACTCACATCTATCATGGATATCACTCACCCAATCCACGTCTACTAGCATAGCATAGCAATAATAAGCAAACGTAGAAGTAACTCCCAAGGGTTTGATAATAAATAGGTAATAGGTACTACCTCAATTACTTCCCATCCCACAATTTAATTAGATCCTAATCATGCAATGTTTGAGGATTTTATCTAATGCAATAAAACTGGGTAGTAGGAAAGGTATAATCAAGTGTTACTTGCCTTGCTGATGATCCGCAAAACCTAGAGATTCGAAGTAACAGGCGGCGCACTCCGGGTATTCTATCGCAGACAAACAACAAGCATACAATAAGTACTCATCTAATGCACAGGTAAAACTCAAGTAAGAGATCTAACCAGAAAGTTCAACTTAGGAACTCCGGTTTGCAAAAAGAATCAAATCGAACGAAGCAACGAAAGTCAAACGGCGAAAGAAAACAACTTCGTTCTACTAATCTGGATCTAAGGCAATTTTTACAGTGGCAAAAACTTGTTTAAGTTGGTTAGACGGATAGAGGGTTTCGAGACGAAACTCTAGGCGCTTGAATCGCCTGATTCCGATAAACGAGCGAAAATTTAACTAAAACGAAAATCGGATCAGAAATCGCGATCAGAAAATAATCGCGGAAAATCCGAGAAAAAGAAAAACGACGAACAGATTAACGAACGAACGTTCGTTAACCAGATCTAAACGACGAACACGTTCGTTAAAACGAACGAACGAGTGAACGCTCGTTACTTAACCTAAACCGAAAATAACCGATCTAAATAAATAAAAACGGAAACTTAAAAAAACCGACGAAAAACCGACGGAAAAACCGAACGGTTTTTTGTCGAGAAAAACGGCGACACGGAAATCGAGGCACCTCGGGCGGCAGGTCGGCGGCGGCGGGGTCCGGTGAGGCGGCGGGGTCCGGCGAGGTGGCGACGGGGTCTGGCGGCGACTGGCGGCGACGGCGGGCGACGTCGGGCGGCGCGGGCGGTGGCGGTGCGGAGCTCGAGGGCGGGCGGGGCTGGTGGCTAGGGTTTGGCCCGGGGCTGGGCTGCGGCTTATAAAGCCTGTCGGGCCAGGAGTCCTAGTCGGACACGGCCCGGTTAGGTCGGTGCGCGTGTTTTCTTAATAATAATTACGCACAGAAGAAAAATAAAAAGAAATACTAAACGGACTCCAAAAATCCCGAAATAAATTTTCCCGGGCTTCTAAAATCAAACCTCACAAGGAGAACATTTATTTGGGCCTAAATGCAATTTTGAAAAACGCACATTTTTCCAAAATTCAAATAAAATACCGAAAAATCCGAAATAAAATCTTACTTGATTTTATTATTAAATCCTCAATATTTCTTTATTTTGGGAAAGTCATTTTATTCCCTCTCTCATATTTTGTAATAGAAATTATTGATGATAAATAATTTAAAATCAAATGATCCTATTCTCAATTTTTTTTTAAACTCAAATATGAAAATAACGAAATCCCCAACTCTCTCCGTGGGTCGTTGAGTTGCGTAGAATTTCTAGGATCAAAACCAAAAGCAAATAAAATATGATATGCAATGATGATCTAATGTATAACATTCCAAATTGAAAATTTGGGATGTTACAAACCTACCCCCCTTAAGATGAATCTCGCCCTCAAGATTCGGGTTGGCTAGAAAATAGGTGAGGGTGGTCCTTGAGCAAATCTTCCTCTCGTTCCCAGGTGGCTTCGTCCTCCGCGTGGTGGCTCCACTGAACCTTACAAAACTTGATAACCTTGTTGCGAGTGACTCGACTGGCAAACTCGAGAATCTTAACTGGTTTCTCCTCATAGGTCAAATTGTTATCCAACTAGATTGCTTCCAATGGCACTGTATCCCTCAACGGTATGTCAGCCATCTCCGCGTGGCACTTCTTCAACTGAGAAACGTGGAACACATCATGAACTCCTGACAATCCTTCAAGCAATTCCAACTTGTAGGCCACTTCTCCCATACGCTCCAAAACTCGATATGGTCCTACAAATCGTGGTGCTAACTTTCCCTTAACTCCAAAACGCTTTGTTCCCCGAAGTGGTGATACTCGAAGATAAGCTCTATCTCCAACTTCGTAAACTGTCTCCTTGCGTTTAGAATCTGCATAACTCTTCTGTCTAGACTGGGCTATCTTGAGCCTATCGCGAATCAACTTCACCTTCTGTTCAGACTCTTTAATCAAGTCAGGTCCAAACAACTGGCGGTCTCCAACTTCGTCCCATGACAACAGTGTCCTGCACCTCCTTCCATACAAGGCTTCGAAAGGGGCCATCTTTAAACTGGTTTGGTAACTGTTGTTGTAAGAGAATTTTGCATATGGCAAATTGTCGTCCCAACTAGATCCGTAATCTAGCGCACAAGCTCTCAACATATCCTCCAAAACCTGATTGACTCTCTCGGTCTGTCCATCTGTCTGTGGATGAAAAGCTGTACTGAATTCTAGCCTGGTTCCCAAAGTTTCGTGCAACTGCTTCCAGAACTTTGAGGTAAACTGGGTTCCTCTATCTGATACAATACTCCTAGGAACTCCATGCATACATACGATCCTGGTCATGTATATCTTTGCCAACTTAGCACTGGTGTAAGTGGTCTTTACCGGGATGAAATGAGCTACCTTCGTCAATCGATCAACTACAACCCAAATCGAGTCATAGCCTGAACGTGTTCTGGGCAATCCTGTAATAAAATCCATGCCTAGCTTATCCCACTTCCATTCGGGTATCAGCAATGGTTGTAGCAATCCTGATGGCTTCTGATGCTCTGCCTTCACTCTATGACATACATCACAAACTGCTACGTACTCTGCAATATCCTTCTTCATTCCGGTCCACAAGAAAATATCCTTCAAATCCAAATACATCTTGGTATTTCCTGGGTGAATCGAATATGGTGAATCATGTGCCTCTTGCAGTATCAACTTCCTGATCTCCGGGTCATTGGGCACGTAAACACGGTCTTCAAACCATAGGGTATCGTGCTCATCCTCACGAAATCCCTTAGCCTTTCCTTTGCTAAGTTTCTCCTTAATAGAAGCAATCTCCTTGTCAGTCCTTTGGGCTTCTCTGATTTTATCCATCAATGTAGACTGAATCTCCAATGCTGCTACATAGCCTCTCGGGACTATTTCTAAACATAACTCCCGAAGATTTTCGACTAACTCCCTTGGTAATTCTCCCGTCATTAGGGTGTTGACATGACTCTTACGGCTTAATGCGTCGGCTACTACATTAGCCTTTCCGGGGTGATAATGCAATTTCATATCATAATCCTTGATGAGCTCCAACCATCTCCTTTGTCTGAGATTCAACTCCTTCTGTGTGAAAATATACTTCAAACTCTTATGATCCGTATACACCTCGCAATGGTTTCCAATCAGAAAATGTCTCCAAGTCTTCAGTGCATGCACTACGGCTGCTAACTCCAAATCATGCGTAGCATAATTCAACTCATGAGGCTTAAGCTGTCGTGAGGCATATGAAACAACTCTCCCTTCCTGCATAAGCACTGCTCCAAGTCCTCGACGTGAAGCGTCACAATACACCTCATAATCCTTGGTCTGGTCTGGCAAAATCAACACTGGTGAAGTAACCAAACGTTTCTTCAACTCCTGGAAACTAGCCTCACATTCCTCCGTCCATATGAACTTGGTATCTTTCTTCAACAACTCCGTCATAGGCTTCGCAATCTTTGATAAATTCTCAATAAATCTCCGGTAGTATCCTGCGAGTCCAAGAAAACTCCGGATCTCTCCAACTGTTGTTGGTGCTTCCCAATTGGACACAGTGATAACCTTTGTGAGGTCAACTGCTATTCCTTCTCTGGATATAATGTGTCCGAGGAATCCTACTTCCTTCAACCAAAACTCACATTTGCTAAACTTGGCATATAATTGATGTTCCCTGAGATTTCCAAGAACCAAACGCAAATGTTCCTTATGCTCCTCTTCATTCTTTGAGTAAACCAGGATATCATCAATGAACACTACGACGAACTTATCCAAAAACTCCATAAACACTTTGTTCATCATGTTCATAAAATATGCAGGTGCGCTGGTCAGACCAAATGACATAACAGTATACTCGTACAACCCATACCTGGTGGTAAAAGCCGTCTTGGGTATATCCTGTTCCCGAATCTTCAACTGGTGGTATCCTGATCGCAGATCGATCTTGGAAAATACCTTAGCTCCTTGCAATCGATCAAACATATCATTGATCATTGGTAGTGGGTACTTGTTCTTGATTGTTACTTCATTCAATCCTCAATATTCGACAACCATCCTTAACGATCCATCCTTCTTCTCCACTAGAAGTACTAGCGATCCCCAAGGTGAAGAACTTGGGCGAATATAACCTTTATCCAGTAACTCCTTAATTTGCTTCTTAATCTCCACCAAATCCTTTGCGGGCATCCTGTATGGTCTCTTCTATATTGGCCCTGTGCCTGGCAATAGCTCAATCAAAAACTCAATGTCTCTATCTGGTGGCATGCCTGGCAACTCCTCTGGAAATACATCAGGGAATTCCTTTACCACTGGTACTTCCTCCTGCACAACTCCTATTAAGCAATTTACTTGAGTCCTCTTTGGCATATGTCGGGATACATACTTGATCCTTCTCCCTTCTGGGGTGGTAAGCAAAATTGACTTACTAGCACATTCAATATTCCCTTCATACTTTGATAACCAATCCATGCCTAATATCACATCCAATCCTTGGGATTCCAATACTATTAGGTCTGAGGGAAAAACATAGTTACCAATCCTTAACGGTAACCGATCACACCATCGACTAGCCTTATATTCTGCTCCAGGCGAGGTTACTAACATGGGTGACCTAAGGGCTTGGGTCGATAGGTTATACTTATCCACAAATCCCCTTGAGATGTATGAATGCGATGCACCAGTATCAAAAAGAACGAGTGCAGTAAATGACTTAACCAAAAACTTACCTATTACTGCATCAGGCTGAGCTTCAACCTCCTCCACACTAACGTGGTTCACCTGTCCCCTGTTGAAAGGGTTCGGTTTCTTCCTAGAGCTTCCATTCCTATTTCCATTTTGTAATTCAGGACTTCATTGGCATAATGTCCGGCCTTCGAACACTTAAAGCAAGTGACTTGGCTCAGGTCTTTCTTGGCTGGGGTTGATGGGTTGGTGCGGTTTTGGCCGTTGCTTCCTCCATTACCATTACCATTCCTGGGGCCATTGTGATTGTGCGAGCTACCTCCTCCATGGGTATGATGAAAATGTCCTCCCGGTCTAGGGGTAAAACGTGGCTTCTGCTGAGCTCCTGAGTTGTACTTTCCTTGTGCATACTTCCTCTTGCGACTTTCAATTTGCTGTTGCTTCCCTTCAATCATAAGAGCACGATCTACCAACTCCTGGTAGTTGTTGAAGGTTGCTACCATCAACTGCATGCTCATATCATCATTCAGTCCTTCCAGAAACTTCTCCTGCTTAGCTGCATCCATAGCAACGTCATCTGGGGCATAACGTGCTAATTTACTAAAGTCCTCCACGTACTGGCCAACTGTCCGTCCTCCTTGGCGCAAGTTGCGAAACTCACGCTTCTTCATGGCCATAGCTCCTGCTGAAACATGGGCAGTGCGAAAAGCCTGCTGAAACTGGTCCCATGTGACAGTGTCGACAGGGAAAGTGGCTGTGAAATTCTCCCACCATGATGCTGCGGGTCCTTCAAGCTGATGTGCGGCAAACTTCACCTTCTCCGCATCCGTGCATCCTGCTGTGGTCAACTCTCTAGCTGTCTTGCGGAGCCAATCATCTGCTACTATTGGCTCGGTGCTACTGGAAAACACCGGCGGGTTCAGCCTAAGAAAACAGGCTAAATGATCAACAGGTGGTGGTGGTGGATTGTTGTTGTTGTTCCCCTAATTCTGATTCTAGACTAGCAACTGCATCAATGTGTTCTGCTGCTGGATCAACTGAGTGAGCTCCGGTGGAAAGGTAAATCTGGGGTCACGTCTCGGAGGCATCTGAGGGTTTAGAAAATATGAGATTTAAGAATAGAGGGGGTCTAAAGAGAAAACACTACCCATATGCACATGAGGCAAAATCAAACAATTCACTTCATTCATTCAATCAAACAAGGGCATACAATCGATCTAACTATCGCAAAAGTGCTCGGACTATAATATTTACATGGTGGACTACTACTACTGATAAGGTGGTCTACTAGAAATATTCTTCGGTTGCAGACTCCATGATATCTGCTCCGGCTTCATCAACATAGTCATCATTGCTATCATCTGGATCCGAATCGGTGTCGTCGATGATGATGTAGTCTTCCGGGCATATCTCTTTGGGTTCTTCGTCTTCATCTACTGGTGTAGGGCCTCCCATAAATATCCCGATCTTCATTGTTAGGTCAGCATTCTTGTCCACTAATACTTCAATTTCTTCTTCATAATATTCATGTGTAGCCTTGAGTTCTTCCTTCAGTTCCTTGATTCTTGTCCTTGCCTTCTTCAGGTCTATCATGTCGGCGCACATCTGGTTCTCCTGACATCAGATGTGCTGGTTTAACTCCTGGATAAAAGCTGCAATTGATCTATCCTTCCTGGTGCTAATCATCTCCCAGTTCTCATCTCGGTGTCCACAAATCTAGTAGATAGTATCCTTGAGATCATTGCAGTAGACTTCTCCAATGCGTCCTATGGCGATGTGAGCTGCCATGCTCTTTCCTAGACTCCAAGTTGGTGCATCAAAAGAAAACTCTATGGGCTCAGTGACTGGCATGAACGTCCTTCCTGGAACTTGAACTTGAATCATCCAACGCTCTTCTTCAGGTAAAGTGGCGTTGTAGGTTCCGGTGAAGCTTGGTACTCCTATGTTCAAGTATCTAGTGACTTCCTTCAAGTGACGTCCAAAGGGTGTATCTTCATCCGGTTGCGTGAACTTGTTCCTTGCATCCGCCATCCTAAAAGAGTAGAAAAGATGAGGAGTCAGAAGAGAAGAGAGTAGGTAGTGATCTAGGTCTTTAGCTTAGTGGTCGTGTCCTATAGTCAGCATGTGCTCTGATACCATCTCTGTAGCGACCAGACCTCAAACGGTCCAATCTCTGTGCTCCGGTGTCATCCCTGGATCAGTAATGCTGACACCACACAGTACTCGGAGGATTTATAACAGAGTAGCAATCACACACTTATTACATCGAGTGTCTCAATAGAGAACTTATTACAATAAACATGGCTTAAGGCCATCTAATAACGATAACAGCGAAAGGCTTGGAAGATAAGCGAGTCCATCAACTCCAACGGCATCATTGAGTATATAACCACAACCTAAAACTACTTAATCGTCATCTGAAAAGTCTGCAACATTAACGTTGCAGCCCGAAAATGGGTCAGCACATGGAATATGCTGGCAATGTAACACATAGAGAGTAATGGAATGGAACAGCTATTCTATATGCATATTTGGCTGGTGAAGAGATCTATGGTTACAGTTTTTGCGAAAAGCCAATTTTTGCCTAGTGCAAAGGAATAAATTTATTTAACTATCATGGTGGTTGTTAAACATTAAGAATGGTTGACAGCATTCTCAATCCCAATTAAACATCATTAAACAAAACCCAACCAAATTAATTTAGGGTAACATGTTGAGATTCACATGATAATCCAGGTACTAGATACTCAAGATGTCCATAACCGGGGACACGGCTAACCATGATTAGTTTATGCACTCTGCAGAGGTTTGTGCACTTTTCCCCACAAGACTCGATCGCCTCTGTTTGGTTTCTCGCACTACATGGTGTTTGAGAAGACGGATGACCGAGACATAGTCTTTCAGAAGCGCTAGCACCTTACGATCGGGTAGACCGTACCACCTACATCCCCTACATCTGCTAGTCTACCACTGTAAGAGTTTGCACGACTTAGTCAACTATGCTAGAGCCCATAATAGCTTGTGGCTGCACACGGAAGTTTCTAGCATGAAAAATCTCATGATCCCTTTGAGCCTGGGTGGCGGTCCAAAAGAAAACAGGCAAATCCTGGATTACCTAGGTGCCTCAATCCACCTAGATGTGTATTTAAGTTGCCACCTTAGATAAACCGTTAATTAACAAACTCACATCTGTCATGGATATCACTCACCAATCCACGTATACTAGCATAGCATAGCAATAATAAGCAAATGTACAAGTAACTCCCAAGGGTTTGATAATAAACAGGTAATAGGTACTACCTCAACTACTTCCCATCCCACAATTTAATTAGATTCTAATCATGCAATGTTTGAGGATTTGATCTAATGCAATAAAACTGGGTAGTAGGAAAGGTATGATCAAGTGTTACTTGCCTTGCTGATGATCCGCGAAACCTAGAGATTCGAAGTAACAGGCGGCGCACTCCGGGTATTCTATCGCAGACAAACAACAAGCATACAATAAGTACTCATCTAATGCACAGGTAAAACTCAAGTAAGAGATCTAACCAGAAAGTTCAACTTAAGAACTCCGGTTTGCAAAAAGAATCAAATCGAACGAAGCAACGAAAGTCAAACGGCGAAAGAAAACAACTTCGTCCTACTAATCTAGATCTAAGGCAATTTTTACAGTGGAAAAAACTTGTTTAAGTTGGTTAGACGGATAGAGGGTTCTAAGACGAAACTCCACGCGCTTGAATCGCCTGATTCCGATAAACGGGCGAAAAGTTATACTAAAACGAAAATCGAATCAGAAATCACGATCAGAAAATAATCGCGGAAAATCCGAGAAAAAGAAAAATGACGAACGGATTAACGAATGAACGTTCGTTAACCGGATCTAAACGACGAACACGTTCGTTAAAACGAACGAACGAGCGAACGCTCGCTACTTAACCTAAACCGAAAAAACCGAACTAAATAAATAAAAACGGAAACTAAAAAAATGACGAAAAACAGATGGAAAAACCGGACGGTTTTTTTTCGAGAAAAATAGCGACGCAGAAATCGAGGCACCTCGGGCGGCAGGTCGGCGGAGGTGGGGTCCGGCGAGGCGGCGGCGGGCGGTGTCAGGGCGGCGCGGGCGGCGGCGGCACAGGGCTCGAGGGCGGGCGGGGCTGGCGGCTAGGGTTTGGCCCGGGGCTGGGCTGCGGCTTATAAAGCCTGCCGGGCCAGGAGTCCTAGTCGGACACGACCCGGTTAGGTCGGTGCGCGCGTTTTTTTAATAATTACGCGCAAAATAAAAATAAAAAGAAATAGTAAACGGACTCCAAAAATCCGGAAATAAATTTTACCGGGCTTCTAAAATCAAGCCGCACAAGGAGAACATTTATTTGGGCCTAAATGCAATTTTGAAAAACGCACATTTTTCCAAAATTCAAATAAAATACCGAAAAACTCCGAAATAAAATCTTACTTGATTTTATTATTAAATCCTCAGTATTTCTTTATTTTGGGAAAGTCATTTTATTCCCTCTCTCATATTTTTGTAATAGAAATAACTTATGATAAATAATTTAAAATCAAATGATCCTATTCTCAATTTTTGAGAAAACTCTAATATGAAAATAACGAAATCCCCAACTCTCTCCGTGGGTCCTTGAGTTGCGTAGAATTTCTAGGATCAAAACCAAAAGCAAATAAAATATGATATGCAATGATGATCTGATGTATAACATTCCAAATTGAAAATTTGGGATGTTAAAGTAGAGCAAGGATGATTGTGGCATACTAAATCACAAAGACACAAATAATACAAGACGCTCCAAGCAAAACACATATCATGTTGGTGAATAAAAATATAGCTCCAAGTAAATTACCGATGGAAGTGGACGAAAGAGGGGATGCCTTCCGGGGCATCCCCAAGCTTGGACTTTTTGGTGTCCTTGGATTATCTTGGGGGTGCCATGGGCATCCCCAAGCTTAGGCTCTTGCTACTACTTGTTCCATAATCCATCACAAGAGTTCACCCAAAACTTGAAAACTTCACAACACAAAACTTAAAGTAGAAACCTCGTGAGCTCCGTTAGTGAAAGAAAACAAAAGACCACTTCAAGGTACTATAATGAACTCATTCTTTATATATATTGGTGTTAAACCTAATGTATTCCAACTTATCTATGGATTATAAACTATTTTACTAACCATAGATTCATCAAAATAAGCAAACAACACACGAAAAACAGAATATGTCAAAAAACAGAACAGTCTGTAGTAATCTGTAGCTAGCGCAAGATCTGGAACCCCAAAAATTCTAAAATAAAATGCTGGACGTGAGAAATTTATCTATTAATCATCTGCAAAAAGAATTAACTAAATATCACTCTTGAAATAAAAATGACAGCAGTTCTCGTGAGCGCTAAAGTTCTGTTTTTTACAGCAAGTTCAACAAGACTTTCCCCAAGTCTTCCCAACGGTTCTACTTGGCACAAACACTAATTAAACACACAAAAAACACAAACAAAATAGAGGCTAAATAATTTATTTATTACTAAACAGGAGCAAAAAGCAAAGAATAAAAATAAAATTGGGTTGCCTCCCAACAAGCGCTATCGTTTAACACCCCTAGCTAGGCATAAAAGCGAGGATAGATCTAGGTATTGCCATCTTTGGTAGGCAATCCATAAGTGGCTCTCATGATAGTTTCATATGGCAATTTTATTTTTTTGTTGTAAAGTGTTCCATGCCCTTTTTTTAGTGGAAATTGAAATCTAATATTCCCTTCCTTCATATCAATAATCGCACCAACCGTTCTAAGGAAAGGTCTACCAAGAATAATAGGGCAAGAAGGATTGCAATCTATATCAAGAACAATGAAATCTACGGGCACATAATTCCTATTTTCAACAATAAGAACATCATTAATCCTTCCCATAGGTTTCTTAATAGTAGAATCCGCAAGATGCAAGTTTAGAGAGCAATCATCAAAATTACGGAAATCTAGCAAATCAGACAAAGTTTTGGGGATAGTAGAGACACTAGCACCCAAATCACACAAAGCATAAAACTCATGATCTTTAATTTTAATTTTAATAGTTGGTTCCCACTCATCATAGAGTTTTCTAGGGATAGAAGCTTTCAACTCAAGTTTTTCTTCATAAGATTGCATCAAGGCATCAACAATATGTTTGGTGAAGGCTTTATGTTGACTATAAGCATGTGGAGAATTTAGCACGGATTGAAACAAGGAAATACAATCAATTAAAGAGAAACTTTCATAATTAAATTCCTTGAAATCCAATATAGTGGGTTTAGCAACATGTAGATTTTTATTTCTTTCAACCCCACTTTCATCAATTTCATCATAAAGATCTAAATACTCCGAATTTTTAGAACGCCTTCTAGGTAAAGGAAGATCATATTCAGTTTCATCAAGATTCATATTGCAAAGCAAATATTTAATAGGGGACACATCAATAACTTTTAGATCTTCATCATTGTTTTCATAGGAACTAGAATAGCACGCTTTTATAAAGGCATCTTTGGAAGCACGCATCTTAGCGGTTCTTTCCTTGCACTCATCAATGGAAATTCTCATGGCTTTGAGAGACTCATTGATATCATGCTTAAGAGGAATAGATCTAAGCTTTAAAGAATCAATCTCAAGAGAAATTCTATCAATGTTTCTAGCCAAATCATCAACTTTAAGCAATTTCTCTTCAAGCAAAGCATTAAAATTCTTTTCTGAATTCATAAACTCTTTAACACTATTATCAAATTCAGAGGGCATCTTATTATAATTTCCATAAGAGTTGTTGTAGGAATTCCCATAATTATTAGAAGGATTACTAGGATATGGCCTAGGATTAAAATTCCCTCTATAAGCATTGTTACCAAAATTATTCCTACCAACAAAATCCACATCCATAGGTTCATTGTTATTCTCAATCAAACTAGACAAAGGCATATCATTAGGATCAGAAGAAAGACTCTTAGTAGCAAATAATTTCATAAGTTCATCCATCTTTCCACTCAAAACATTGATTTCTTCTATCGCATGCACTTTTTTATTAGAAGATCTTTAAGTACGCCATTGAGAATAATTAACCATAATATTATCTAGGAGTTTAGTAGCATCTCCTAAAGTGATTTCCATAAAAGTGCCTCCCGCGGCGAATCTAAAAGATTTCTAGAAGCAAAATTCAATCTGGCATAAATTTTTTGTATAATCATCCACAAATTCAAAACATGAGTAGGGCAAGTACATATCATTAATTTCATTCTCTCCCAAGCTTGTGCAACATGTTCATGATCAAGTTGCTTAAAGTTCATAATATCGTTTCTAAGAGAGATGATCTTAGTGGGAGGGAAATACTTAGGGATAAAAGAATCTTTGCTTGTTCCAAGAATCAATACTATTTTTAGGCAAAGACGAAAACCAAGCTTTAGCACGATCTCTAAGAGAAAAAGGAAATAGCTTCAATTTAACGACATCATTGTCGACATCTTTTTTCTTTTGCATATCACATAAATCAACGAAGCTATTCAGATGAGTAGCGGCATCCTCACTAGGAAGGCCGGCGAATTGATCTTTCATAACAAGATTCAACCAAGCAGCATTGATTTCACAAGATTCTGTATTGGCAAGAGGAGCAATCGGAGCGCTAAGGAAATCATTATTATTAGTATTGGTGAAGTCACACAATTTGGTAGTATCTTGAGCCATCGCGACAAACAAGCACACTAGCACACGAGCAAACAAGAGCAAACGGGAAAAAGAGGCAAATAGAGAGGGAGGATAGAGAGAGAGAGAGGGCGAATAAAACGGCAAGGGTGAAGTGGGGGAGAGGAAAACGAGAGGCAAATGGCAAATAATGTAATGCGAGAGATAGGGATTGCGATGGGTACTTGGTATATTGACTTTTTGCGTAGACTCCCCGGCAACGGCGACAGAAATCCTTCTTGCTACTTCTTGAGCTTGCGTTGGTTTTCCCCGAACAAGAAGGGATGATGCAGCAAAGTAGCGTAAGTATTTCCCTCAGTTTTTGAGAACCAAGGTATCATTCCAGTTGGAGGCCACGCTCAAGTCCCTCGTACCTGCACAAAATGATAGCTACTCGCAACTAACGCGATTAGGGGTTGTCAATCCCTTCACGGTCACTTACGAGAGTGAGATCTGATAGATATAATATTTTTGGTATAAAGATGCAAAGTAAAAAGTAAAGGCAAAGTAAAAAAGCAAAACAAGATTAAAGTGATGGAGATTGATATGGTGAGAATAGACCCAGGGGCCATAGGTTTCACTAGTGGCTTCTCTCAAGAGCATAAGTATTCTACAGTGGGTGAACAAATTACTGTTGAGCAATTGACAGAATTGATCATAGTTATGAGAATATCTAGGCATGATCATGTATATAGGCATCACATTCGTGACAAGTAGACCGAAACTATTCTGCATCTACTACTATTACTCCACTCATCGACCGCTATCCAGCATGCATCTAGAGTATCAAGTTAAAAACAGAGTAACGCCTTAAGCAAGATGACATGATGTAGAGAGATAAATTCATGAAATATGAAATAAACCCCATCTTGTTATCCTCGATGGAAACGATGCAATACGTGCCTTGCTGCCCCTTCTGTCACTAGGAAAGGACACCACAAGATCGAACCCAAAGCTAAGCACTTCTCCCATGGCAAGAACTACCAATCTAGTTGGCCAAACCAAACGGATAATTCGAAGAGACTTGCAAAGATAACCAATCATACATAACAGAATTCAGAGAAGATTCAAATATTATTCATAGATAGACTTGATCATAAACCCACAATTCATCGATCTCAACAAACACACCACAAAAAGAAGATTACATCGAATAGATCTCCACAAGAGAGGGGGAGAACTTTGTATTGAGATCCAAAAAGAGAGAAGAAGCCATCTAGCTACTAACTATGGACCCGAAGGTCTGAAGTAAACTACTCACACTTCATCAGAGAGGCTATGATGATGTAGAAGCCCTCCGTGATGACGGCCCTCTCCGGCGGAGCTCCGAAACAGGCCCCAAGATGGGATCTCGTGGATACAGAAAGTTGAGGCGGTGGAATTAGGTTTTTTGCTCCTTTTCTGATCGTTTGGGGGTACATAGGTATATATAGGAGGAAGGAGTACGCCGGTGGAGCACCGAGGGGCCCACGAGGCAGGGGCGCGCCCTAGGGGGGCGCCCCCCACCCTCGTGACCGCCTCTCTGATGCCTTGGCGTAGGGTCCAAGTCTCCTGGATCACGTTCGCTGAGAAAATCACGTTCCCAAAGGTTTGGGCGCCCCCCTATGGGGCGCGCCCTAGGGGGGGCTCCCCCCACCCTCGTGACCGCCTCTCTGATGCCTTGGTGTAGGGTCCAAGTCTCCTGGATCACGTTCGCTGAGAAAATCACGTTCTCGAAGGTTTTATTCTGTTTGGACTCCGTTTGATATTCGTTTCTTCGAAACACTGAAATAGGCAAAAACAACAATTCTGGGCTGGGC
The DNA here is from genome assembly GCF_002162155.2 of Triticum dicoccoides. Classification (NCBI taxonomy): domain Eukaryota; kingdom Viridiplantae; phylum Streptophyta; class Magnoliopsida; order Poales; family Poaceae; genus Triticum; species Triticum dicoccoides. The sequence goes on along the minus strand of NC_041384.1, from coordinate 622,767,201 downwards.
CTCCGGTTAATAGGTTAGTCCCCAAAATAATATAAAAGTGGGAAATAAAGCCCAATATAGTCCAAAATAGTAGATAATATAGCATGGAGCAATAAAAAATTATAGATACGTTGGAGACGTATCAGTTATCCCCACCTTGGGAAGGACCCTTTGTGGTCAGTAAGAATTTAAACAACAGGTCATATTACCTCATTGACGTTCGACAGCGTGCAGACTCACGTAAGTCAGAGGAGGAGACCCGCCGACCATGGAACATTGCTCAACTTCGGTCGTACTACACCTGAGCCACTGGCTCTCCTCATGTACATACGTTCACATTGTATATACCATGATAAGAAATAAAGTAAGACCATCGGTCTCTTTTCTTTTCAAAGATTATGCATCTTTGTTAAATCTTATTTTTCAAATGACTATTAAGGAGCGGATCATATTTGAATCAAGTTTACCTTTTTTGTCTGGCTTATGATCGTATCCGAATCTAAGCTGTAATATCATGGTCACTTGGGGGCTTCCTGTTCAAACATAGGTCGTATTCGAACCAAAGAGAACATAGCTGACGTAACCCTCTTGATCGGCTCAAGGCCAAACTCACTTGGGGGCTTCTTGATCGTATCCGAATCATAGCTTAACCCCTGTTGAGTCCGACTTGGATCGTATTCGAATCAGGGTCGTTAAAAACCTCTCAAGGTCATTTGGGGGCTTCCTGTTCAAACATAGGTCATATTCGAACCAAAGAGAACATAGTTGTCGGTACCCTCTTGATCGGCGCAACGCCAAAGCCACTGGGGGCTATACGGTCGTATTCGAACCTTAGCTTAACCCCTTTGGTCTGGTTTACTGGTCGTATTCGAATCAGAAACCCCCAACCTTTTTGAATACAAGATTAAAATTATGCTTGTTATTTATTGCTTGCCTTTTAGTTTGTTGTTGTCTCAATATTACAAATAAATTAGCCTGGTCTTCTTCACCGGCTCACTTATTGGACAACACAGCTGCCCGGGTCATTCAAGCCGGTGGTTCAAGGATCAAAATGTATGAGCAACTAAGGTATAATGATCATTGCATTAACTTTTCATAAATATTGAGTTATCAAATTCAATCACCCAGATTATTTAAACCGACGATCTAAGGATCAACAGGGATAAGGTATGGTCATTACTTATACGTACTTACCACTATGTTAGCCAAAAGGTTCGTATTGGCCCTTATCTTTTATTTGTCTCTGCTCTTACCGAGATAAATATATTGGCTCTACATTCGGTGTTTAAACCCATTTGGTTCTAAACCGCCATGCCAGTCTTTTCTTTGTATTTATAGGAACAGAGTTCAAACATTGCAGAGACAAGCGTTAAGCGATGCATAAGCAAGCATTAAAAATTGGCATCTGGAAATACAGATTCACGGATAAGTATTTTATGCGCGATGGCACAAGCAAACTTGTAGTGTTTTTAACAGCTAAGCTATTACAAGGCTTTATAAAGCCCATGAAGATGTTCATTATCCCTCCCTAGCCAGTTCACCATCTTGAGTCTGCTGGAAGTTGGGTTTTGACCAATCGAAGCCGTTCATGGCGACAAATTCGGCTTCGTCGTCAATCAGGCCGACCGGGTCAACCTCCGGGGCCAATGTATCTTCTCTCACTGGTGGGATCAAGTCTGTTACTTTATATGAGGGAGGGGCCATCTTCTTATTCTCACTATCAAAACCCGGCTGGTACTTGTCCACATTGGTGTCATCTCCAAGGCTAGTCGCCTGAGGCCGGACTTCGCGGACACAGGCTATAGAGTCATCTTGATCAAAAGGAGACCCGTCCTCCTTCACGGTAGGATAGCCCCTTGCCACATCTGCTGGGTCTAGGTCTGGCACCCAAGCCTTGGAGCGGCTTAGGGCAGTCAAAGCTCCGGCTCACGCGCAGGAGCGTTTTACTTCTTGGAACCTGGCAGGAAGGATGGACAGCTTCTTCAGGACGTCACTCAGCCGGTTAGGTCCTTGATTAGCAGGAGAGATAGCAGCCAGAGCCTGTTGTGCGCCGATATACAATTGTTCAACTAAAGTGTATACTGCCTTCAGCTTAATCAACGGGTCTTGGCTCAGATTCTTACTTTGCGGACCTACATATATTTTTAACAAAGTCAGTTGGCGGATTATACTCTAGTTTGGCAAAAAATATACAAAAGGCCAAATGAGGAAGCTTACCAAAGATAGCAGCGACCATCTGAGACACCCGGCCCTTTAAACCGTTCAGCTCTGTTGAAATTTCTTTCAGAGCTGTTTCGGCTGTTTCAGCGCATCGGATCAGAAATGTTTTCTCATTTTCCCAAGTCTTCTCCTTGGTAGCAAAGCTGGTCTTCAAATTTTCCATTGCAGAAAGGCTTATTTGCAGTTTAGAGGTGGAAGATTTGATTTCTGACTCCTGACTCGCCAGCCGGGTCTTTGCGTCAGTCAATTGAGAGTTCAGTTCAGACAAGGCATTCTGTGAAACATTCAGATAAGTCAAGACTTGGTTTCAAATTCAAATATCCAAATTCAAGATTCAAGTCTCAAGTACTTTACGAATAAACCACTTGACACTTGGGGGCTAATGTACGCCAAATCAAATTTTTATGACTCTACAAACATATTTAAAGTCCCAAGTCCTTTACAAAGTAACATCACTTGGCACTTGGGGGCTAATGTACGCAGTTCAGCAAGGTTATCAAGGTTAAACCAGAGCGTTAAATACTTTGAAGATAGTTTTCAATTCTAAAGTACCGATTCATTAATGATCAAAATAAACCGGTCCTTGGGGACTATAGGTGAAATTTTTGTTCTATCAATATCAGGCAAAGATTCAGAGGTAAAAGTCTCAGCCTATATTTTAAGTCTACAGGATATTCTGTTTCTCTCATAATCTGAAGACTTGGGGGCTGAGGGAATATTAGTAAACCAGAAACAACGTACCTCATACTTCAACTGAAGTTGTTTGACCATCTCGATCTTAGACTCACGACTGGAGTGTACATGACTGAGATAGCCGGATAAGATATCACTGACATTGAGATGGTCGTAGTTGGCAACGTCAAAGCGAACCTTCTGCCTCTCCAATGCCTCTTGCTTTGTTGTACACTGAGCCAGCACCGTTGGGTTCCCCGGCTCAACAAAGCGGCTCCCGGTAATTTGAACATCTTGAGCACGTGGAGACGGCGGGTCAGTTGAGCTTGACGGTCCAGCTTTGGAAGGATTCATAGTGGCTTCCTCAAGAGATGGCTCCAGAGGATTTGCTTCATTGAAAATAGGCGGGTCTTCTGGGGCGTCAGTTAATGGAGAAGACGGCCTTGCTGGGTCAGATGCCAGCACTGGCGAGTCTTCCGCCGGTTTTGTTGCCTTCACCTTCTTGGATTTAGCCTGGCCGCTAAGGAAAAAATATTGCAAGATTGTTAGCATCAAGATGCAATTGAGCAACCCGGAAGAAAAGAGGATTTTTGATTACCCAGGAGCAGTCTTGAAAGTCGGAAACTGTGTTTGTGATGAGTCGCCTGAGGAACGAGACACCTCCTGAAAAGATAAAAGAAAGGAGTTAAAGGAAATACAAGGAGCAGGATTCATTAAAACGGGTTAAAGACAACAATAAGTAAACCTCATTCGGGCATTTCTGAGGGGTCTGTTGAAGGACGACAGTCGGTTCATCTTCAATCCCAACTTCATGGCGGCTTTCATGTTGCTGCTTTTTCAAATGAAAGTTGGGATCCAAGTGAGCTAAGGGGTTAGAAAACCTTACTTTACGGATCACTCGTCGAACTTTGTGTCTTAGTAAGGGCTCTGAGTCGGAGGAAATGATAGTTACCTCTGCTTCCCTGGCCTAACTGGCCCCAGTATCATCCTGGTAAGGATCAGTGTCAATAAGATTGTTAAAAAATAGGCCAAGGGAATCAAGGGCTACCTGCGAGTCAGACATGTCATCAAATTTCATTAAATCTTCAGCAGTGGTCTTCTTTTTCTTCTTCGATCTCTGGGTCGATTTCTTGGTGTTCATGGCGGCGAGTTTTGCCTTCTTGGCAGCTTCGTGATCATATTTCACTTTCCAAAAGTCAGAGTTGGCCTACAAAGACGGGAGGAAGGATCAGTGATAAACAATACGGCTGGACAAAATACAAAGGAAAAAAGATCAGAATATCCTTACTTCTGGTACCGGGTTAAGTTTACAGAAGGGATTTAACCCAACAACACTGCAATCTTCATACTTCGCATTCACCAGAAGGTTTGACATTGCAACAATGTCCTCCTCGGTTAGTTGAACCGGGGTATGATGAAGAGAGTCGTCCGGGTCTCCACCATATTCATACATCAATTTTGAATGACGGCTTAATGGAATAATCCGCCATGAGATCCAGCAGCGGGTTAGGTTGACTCCGGTTAAACCGTTCCCTAACAAACCGTTGATTCTTCTGATAGATGGAAGCAACTTCTTGCATTCAGCAACGGTAAGTTTATCTGGGAGTGCGAACTTGGAGTCAAGACGATCGGGGCGGTAACCCAGCAGTGGCTTCTCGTTGGCGGGTGATATGTCCTGACAGTAAAACCAAGTTTGGTTCCAATCCTTTGGGTGACTTGGCAAACCTATGAGAGGGAAGACAGCACCCTGTCGGCGCTTAATTGAGATGCCTCCAAGCTCTAAGCTAAGGCCGTTGGTGCACTTGTTCTGCCGGTTCAGATAGAAGTATTCTCTAAATAGTTCCGCAGTCGGCTTTTGCTGAAGATATACCTCACAGAGCACTTGGAAGTTACAAATATTGGATATGGAATTGGGCCCAATGTCCTGAGGATGGAGTTTGAAAAAGTGAAGAACTTCTCTGAAAAACTTTGAACCGGGCGGTGAGAAGCCATGGTTCATGTGGTCAGTAAAGACAATCACTTCGCCGTCTTTTGGATTGGGTCGTTCTTCTTCCGGGTCAAGAGCACATAAGACATGATGCTTTTTGAGGGCAGAAACCCAATGAGGAAGAACTCTTTTAAACGATCCTCAGTTATGGTCGAGGGGACCCAATTGCAGATGGTGGGTGTCTTTGACGGTATGATGTGCAAGGGACTGAAAAAGAAAAAACAACATGTCGGTTCAGTTTACGGCAAAATTAACAGTTAAAGGTTGAAGATGTAAAACAAGTAACGGCGGCTTAACTAAGGGCTAATGATATATAAGGAAAAGAAAGCCAGAGTGGTAAGCCGCCATGACTATAGATTTTCTCAGAGAGCAGATTCAGCTAAGTGTTGGCATAAACAAGTTTCACCAAGCTATCATTATTATTTTGGATCAAAAGGCTGTCCCAAAAAGAAAATATTATAGACCTAAAAATCCAGTACAGATGAGTTCGCCAGCTATAAAGAAGCATCTATCCAGGAAAAATGGATCTATTTGCATTTAAAATGGGTGCGAAACAGCTACCGCAGCAGTTCTACACTATCTGATGATCAGGAAAAGGCATCAGAGGTAAAATCTATCAAGGGTCTGTAACGGGCGGCGATGAACACCGACGAACTCGAGAATCCGTAATGCAGATCTAAGGCAGAGAAGGAAAGGGACTTACGGATGCAGAGCTGCTACGGAGGTTCATCGCGTTTCTCTGGTCAAATCAGGTCGATGCAGCGGCCTGAGGTGGAGAGGACGAGGAGATCTGCGGCGGCGGCGGCGGTAGAGCTCGAGCGGCAGCGAAACGGTGAGAGGAGGAAGACGACCGAAGGGGGAGAATGAAAAAGACCTAGGTCGTGCTTATTTATAAGGAAAGGCTGACTGAGATGGCGCGAGAAATGAGGAGACCGAACATCATTATCCATCAACTCCGACGCCTTGGTTTTCGGGATGGTCAGTAAAGGCAAAGATCCGTTGAGGATATGACGGAATAAAAGAAAAATGAATTTAATGGAAGATGATGTCACGGTGGGTTACCGCAGATCCAGAAGATGATGTCACGGCGGGTTATAACTTATGCACGCACAGAAGACAGAAGGCTTGTTTCTTAAGGTATTTTAAGATTAACATGAACCGGTTCAAATCAATCTGGGGCCTAGTGTCGGGGATATAACAATTTGTGTAAGCTGCCCTGGAGGGGCCGGGTTATGAAAAGAGGATTATCATGCAAAGCCCAGGATCAATCATAAAGATGGCGGTTCAGTAAAGGGTCTAAAGCCCACGGGCGACTTATGGCCCGTAGTGATAAACCGCCGTAATGGTGTGACTTGTATCATAAGGTAGAATTAACTAGTCACCGAGCCGGACATTGTTTATGAGCCGGCCGGGACTCTGTAGGCCACCAGGCGTCAACCCATGTATATAAGGGGACGACCCGGTGGCGGCTTAGGTCAAGAAACAACCAAGTCGATAACCAAGCCAGCGAGTTGAGCCTCTTGGAGATCGAAACTTCAGCAATTCCAATCCCAACTAGACGTAGGCTTTTACCTTCATCGTAAGGGGCCGAACTAGTATAAAAACTCTATTGTGTGTCCTTTGTCCCGATTAACCCCTTTAAACTTCCTAGTGCGATGGCCCTACGACTAAGTCCTTGCTCTAGGACATCTGTCGTGTCAACTCCACGACAGTTTGATATTGCTTTTGTTCGAAACCCTAAAACAGGCAAAAAACAACAATTCTGGGCTGGGCCTCCGGTTAATAGGTTAGCCCCAAAAATAATATAAAAGTGGAAAATAAAGCCCAATAATGTCTAAAATAGTAGGTAATATAGCATGGAGCAATCAAAAATTATAGATACGTTGGAGATGTATCAGTATCCATCAAGGAGGGCTTCTACATCATCACCATAGCCCCTCCAATGAAGTGTGAGTAGTTCACCTCAGACCTACGGGTCCATAGTTATTAGCTAGATGGCTTCTTCTCTCTTTTTGGATCTCAATACAATGTTCTCCCCCTCTCTTGTGGAGATCTATTTGATGTAATCTTCTTTTTGCGGTGTGTTTGTTGAGACTGATGAATTGTGGGTTTATGATCAAGTCTATCTATGAACAATACTTGAATCTTCTCTGAATTATTTTATGTATGATTGGTTATCTTTGCAAGTCTCTTCGAATTATCAGTTTGGTTTGGTCTACTAGATTGATCTTTCTTGCAATGGGAGAAGTGCTTAGCTTTGGGTTGAATCTTGCGGTATCCTTTCCCAGTGACAGTAGGGGCAGCAAGGCACATATTGTATTGTTTCCATCGAGGATAACAAGATGGGGTTTTCATCATATTGCATGAGTTTATCCCTCTACATCATGTCATCTTGCTTAAGGTGTTACTCTGTTTTCATGAACTTAATACTCTAGATGCATGCTGGATAGCGGTCGATGAGTGGAGTAATAGTAGTAGATGCAGGCAGGAGTCGGTCTACTTGTCTCGGACGTGATGCCTATATACATGATCATACCTAGATATTCTCATAACTATGCTCAATTCTGTCAATTGCTCAATAGTAATTCGTTCACCCGCCGTAGAATACCTATGCTCTTGAGAGAAGCCACTAGTGAAACCTATGGCCCCCGGGTCTATCTTCATCATATTAATCTTCCAATACTTAGTTATTTCCTTTGCTTTTTACTTTGCTTTTATTTTACTTTGCATCTTTATCATAAAAATACCAAAAATATTATCTTATCATATCTATCAGATCTCACTCTCGTAAGTGGTCGTGTAGGGATTGACAACCCCTTATCGCGTTGGTTGTGAAGATTTATTTGTTTTGTGCAGGTGCGAGGGACTCGCGCGTAGCCTCCTACTGTATTGATACCTTGGTTCTCAAAAACTGAGGGAAATACTTACGCTACTTTGCTGCATCATCCCTTCCTCTTCGGGGAAAACCAACGCAGTGCTCAAGAGGTAGCAAGAAGGATTTCTGGCGCCGTTGCCGGGGAGTCTACGCAAAAGTCAATATAGCAAGTACCCATCACCATCCTTATCTCCCGCATTACATTATTTGCCATTTGCCTCTCATATTCCTCTCCCCCACTTCACCCTTGCCGTTTTATTCGCCCTCTCTCTCTCTCTATCCTCCCTCTCTCTCTCTGTCTGTTTGCCTCTTTTTGCCCTCTTGCTTTTTGTTTGCTTGTGTGTTGGATTGCTTGCTTGTCACAATGGCTAAATATAACACTAAATTGTGTGACTTTACCAATACCAACAACATTGATTTTATTAGCACTCCGATTGCTCCTCTTACCGATGCTGAATCTTGTGAAATTAATGTTGCCTTGCTAAATCTTGTCATGAAAGATCCGTTTTCCGGCCTTCCTAGTGATGATGTCGCTACCCATCTAAATAGCTTCGTTGATTTGTGTGATATGCAAAAGAACAAAGATGTGGATAACGATATTGTTAAATTGAAGCTATTTCCTTTTTCGCTTAGAGACCGTGCTAAAGCTTGGTTCTCGTCTTTGCCTAAAAATAGTATTGATTCATGGAATAAGTGCAAAGATGCTTTTATCTCCAAGTAATTTCCTCCCGCTAAGATCATCTCCCTTAGAAACGATATTATGAATTTTAAGCAACTTGATCATGAATATGTTGCACAAGCTTGGGAGAGGATGAAATTAACGATACGTAATTGCCCTACTCATGGTTTGAATTTGTGGATGATTATACATAAATTTTATGCCGGATTGAATTTTGCTTCTAGAAATCTTTTAGATTCAGCCACGGGAGGCACTTTTATGGAAATCACTTTAGGAGAAGCTACTAAACTCCTAGATAACATTATGGTTAATTATTCTCAATGGCATACTAAAAGACCTACTAATAAAAAGGTGCATGCGATAGAAGAAATTAATGTTTCGAGTGGAAAGATGGATGAACTTATGAAATTATTTTCTAGTAAAAGTGTTTCTTCTGATCCTAATGATATGCCCTTGTCTACTTTGATTGAGAATAATAATGAATCTGTGGATGTGAATTTTGTTGGTAGGAACAATTTTGGTAACAACTCGTATAGAGGAAATTTTAATCCTAGGCCTTATCCTAGTAATCCCTCTAATAGTTATGGTAATTCCTACAACAATTCTTATGGAAATTATAGTAAGATGCCCTCTGATTTTGAATCTAATATTAAAGAATTTATTACTTCACAAAAGAATTTCAATGCTTTGATTGAAGAAAAATTGCTTAAGATTGATGAGTTGGCTAGGAACGTTGATAGAATTTCTCTTGATGTTGATTCTTTCAAACTTAGATCTATTCCACCTAAGCATGATATCAAGGAGTCTCTCAAAGCCATGATAATTTCCATTGATGGGTGCAAAGAAAGAACCACTAGGACGCGTGCTAAGAAAGATGCCTTTATAAGAGCGTGTTCTTCTAGTTCCTATGAAAATGAAGATGAAGATCTAAAAGTTATTGATGTGTCCCCTATTAAATCTTTGTTTTGCAATATGAATCTTAATAATTATGGGACTGAATATGATCCACCTTTACCTAGAAGGTGTTCCAAGAATTCGGAGTTTTTAGATCTTGATGCTAAAATTGATGAAAGTGGGATCGAAGAAATTAAAACCCTAGATGTTGCTAAACCCACTATTTTGGATTTCAAGGAATTTAATTATGAAAATTGCTCTTTGATTGATTGTATTTCCTTGTTGCAATTGATACGTCTCCAACGTATCTATAATTTTTTATTGTTCCATGCTATTATATTATCAACCTTGGATGTTTTATATGGATTTATATGCTATTTTATATGATTTTTGGGACTAACCTATTAACCTAGAGCCCAGTGCCAGTTTCTGTTTTCCCCTTGTTTCAGTGTTTCGCAGAAAAGGAAAATCAAACAGAGTCCAATTGACCTGAAACTTCACAGAACTTATTTTTGGAAGGAAAGCAACCCGGGAGACTTGGAGTCCACGTAAGGGAAGCAACAAGGAAGCCACGAGGCAGGGGGGTGCTCCCACCCCCTTGGGCGCGCCCTCCACCCTCGTGAGCCCCTCGTGGCTCCCCTGATGTACTTCTTCCGCCTATATATCTCCATATACCCTAAAATGATCAGGGAGCACAATAGATCGGGAGTTCCGCCGCCAGAAGCCTCCGTAGCCAGCGAAAGCCAATCTAGACCCATTTCGGCACCCTGCCGGACGGGGGGAATCCCTCTCCGGTGGCCATCTTCGTCATCCCGGTGCTCTCCATGACAAGGAGGGAGTAGTTCTCCCTCGGGGCTGAGGGTATGTACCAGTAGCTATGTGTTTGATCTCTCTCTCTCTCTCTCTCTCTCTCTCTCTCTCTCTCTCTCGTGTTCTTGAGGTGATACGATCTTGATGTATCGCGAGCTTTGCTATTATATTTGGATCCTATGATGTTTCTTCCCCCCTCTACTCTCTTGTAATGGATTGAGTTTTCCCTTCGTAGTTATCTTATCGGATTGAGTCTTTAAAGATTTGAGAACACTTGATGTATGTCTTGTCGTGCGTATCTATGGTGACAATGGGATACCACATGATTCACTTGATCTATGTTTTGGTGATCAACTTGCGGGTTCCGCCCGTGAACCTAAGCATAGGGGTTGGCACACATTTTCGTCGTGATTCTCCGGTAGAAACTTTGGGGCACTCTTTGAGGTCCTATGTGTTGGTTGAATAGATGAATCTTAGATTGTGTGATGCATATCCCACGGATACTTGAGGTGACATTGGAGTATCTAGGTGACATTGGGGTTTTGGTTGATTTGTGTCTTAAGGTGTTATTCTGGTACGAACTCTAGGGCTGTTTGTGAAACTTATAGGAATAGCCCAATGGATTGATTGGAAAGAATAACTTTGAGGTGATTTCGTACCCTACCATAATCTCTTCGTTCGTTCTCCGCTATTAGTGACTTTGGAGTGACTCTTTGTTGCATGTTGAGGGATAGTTATGTGATCCAATTATGTTATTATTGTTGAGAGAACTTAAACTAGTGAAAGTATGAACCCTAGGCCTTGTTTCAACACATTGCAATACCGTTTACGCTCACTTTTATCAGTAGTTACCTTGCTGTTTTTATATTTTCATATTACAAAAACCTTTATCTACCATCCATATTGCACTTGTATCACCATCTCTTCGCCGAACTAGTGCACCTATACAATTTACCATTGTATTGGGTGTGTTGGGGACACAAGAGACTCTTTGTTATTTGGTTACAGGGTTGCTTGAGAGAGACCATCTTCATCCTACGCCTCCTACGGATTGATAAACCTTAGGTCATCCACTTGAGGGAAATTTGCTACTGTCCTACAAAACTATGCACTTGGAGGCCCAACAACGTCTACAAGAAGAAGGTTGTGTAGTAGACATCAACCTCTTTTCGGGCGCTGTTGCCGGGGAGGTAAGTGCTTGAAGATATATCTTTAGATCTTGCAATCGAGTCTTTTAGTTTCTTGTTTTATCACTAGTTTAGTTTATAAAAGAAAATTAAAAATGGAATTAAGTTTGCCTCATATGCTTTATCTTTTTAATATCTATCATGAGAATAAGGATTCCGATAATTGTGCAAGCTCTTTTCTGGAGACGTTCCTAGGGAGGTGAGTGCTTGAAGGTATATCTTTAGATCCTGCAATCGAGTCTTTTAGTTTCTTGTTTTATCACTAGTTTAGTCTATAAAAGAAAATTTAAAAAAGTGAATTAAGTTTGCCTCATACGCTTTATCTTTTTAATATCTATCGTGAGAATAAGGATTCCGATAATTATGCTCAAGTGCTAGAAGAAGAATGCATTAGAATGTTTGGCACTAAATATTTGAATGATGAGCATGATTGCAATGTTGTTAGTATAAATTCCTTGAATATCCATGATGCTAATGATATGCAAAGCCACAAGCTTGGGGAAGCTATGTTTGATGAAGATGATATTTTTGTCCCCCAAGTTTTGATGAGCAAATTTATTATAATGAAATCATGCCTCCTATTTATGATGATTATTTTGATGAACGTGGATTTGGAGAGGTCATGACTTTATTTAGTAATGATTCCACTATTCCAGAAGAGGTTCCAATTGATTATGAGAACAAAGTTGCTATCTATGATGATTATTGTGATGAATTGTATGCTATAAAGAATAATGATATCCATGAAACTTGTCATCATGATTTTAGTTTTCAATTGGATTATGCCTCACATGATAATTATTTTGAGTTTGCTCCCACTATTATTCATGAGAAGAATTTTGTTTGTGTGGAGAATAATAAAATTTCTATGCTTGTAGATCATGAAAAGAATGCTTTAGGTGCTGGTTATATTGTTGAATTCATTCATGATGCTACTGAAAATTATTATGAGGGAGGAACATATGCTTTTAGGAATTGAAATAATATCAAGTTTCCTCTCTATGTGCTTAAAGTTTTGAAGTTATGCTTGTTTTGCCTTCCTATGCTAGTTGATTATTGTTCCCACAAGTTGTTTGCTCACAAAATCCCTATTCATAGGAAGCGGGTTAGACATGTTCTAGTCATATTCTTCATGATGCTCTCTTTATGTTTCAATTCTTATCATTTATGTGAGCATCATTGAAATCATCATGCCTAGCTAGGGGCCTTAAACGATAGCGCTTGTTGGGAGGCAACCCAATTTTATTTTTTTCCTTACTTTTTGTTCCTGTTTAGTAAGAAATAATTCATATAGCCTCTGTTTAGATATGGTTGTATTCTTTTAATTAGTGTTTGTGCCAAGTAGAACCGTTGGGAAGACTTGGGTGAAGTCTTTATGATCATGCTGTAAAAAACAGAAACTTTAGCGTTCACGAGAACTGCTACCATTTTTTATTGGAGAGCGCTATTTAGTTAATTATTTTTGCAGATGATTAATAGATAAATTCCTCATATCCAGAAATTTATTTTAGAATTTTTTGAGTTCCATAAGTATACGTTTGATTCAGATTACTACAGACTGTTCTGTTTTTGACAGATTCTGTTCTTCATGTGTTGTTTGCTTATTTCGATGAATCTATGGCTAGTAAAAGAGTTTATAAACCATAGAGAAGTTGGAATACAGTAGGTTTAACACCAATAAAATAAAAAATATGTTAATTACAGTACCTTGAAGTGGTGTTTTATTTTCTTTCACTAACGGATCTTACGAGTTTTCTGTTAAGTTTAGTGTTGTGAAGTTTTCAAGTTTTGGGTAAAGATTTGATGGACTATGGAATATGGAGTGGCAAGAGCCTAAGCTTGGGGATTCCCAAGGCACCCCAAGGTAATATTCAAGGACAACCAAGAGCCTAAGCTTGGGGATGCCCCGGATAGCATCCCTTCTTTCGTCTTCGTTCATCGGTAACTTTACTTGGAGCTATATTTTTATTTACCACATGATATGTGTTTTGCTTGGAGCGTCATTTTATTTTATTTAGTTTTTCTTGCTGTTTGAATAAAATACCAAGATATGAAATTCTTAAATGTTAGAGAGTCTTCACATAGTTGCATAATTATTCCACTACTCATTGAGCTTCACTTATATTTTTCGTAGTAGTTTGTCATTTTCTCTAGTGCTTCACTAATATCTTTTAGAGCACGGTGGTGGTTTTATTTTGTAGAAATAGATGAACTCTCATGCTTAACTTATATTATTTTGAGAGTCTTTAGAACAGCATGGTAATTTGCATTGGTTATGAAACTAGTCCTAATATGATGGGCATCCAAGAGGGATATAATAAAAACTTTCATATAGAGTGCATTGAATACTAAGAGAAGTTTAATACTTGGTGATTGTTTTGAGATATGGAGATAGTGATATCAAAGTTGTGCTAGTTGGGTAGTTGTGAATTTGAGGAATACTTGTGTTGAAGTTTGCAAGTCCCGTAGCATGCACGTATGGTCAACGTTGTGTAACAAATTTGAAACATGAGGTGTTATTTGATTGTCTTCCTTATGAGTGGCGGTCGGGGATGAGCGATGGTCTTTTCCTACCAATCTATCCCCCTAGGAGCATGCATGTAGTGCTTGGTTTTTGATGACTTGTAGATTTTTGCAATAAGTATGTGAGTTCTTTATGACTAATGTTGAGTCCATGGATTATACGCACTCTTACCCTTCCATCATTGCTAGCCTCTTCGGTACCGTGCATTGCCCTTTCTCACATTGAGAGTTGGTGCAAACTTCGCCGGTGCATCCAAACCCCGTGATATGATACGCTCTTTCACACATAAACCTCCTTATATCTTCCTCAAAACAGCCACCATACCTACCTATTATGGCATTTCCATAGCCATTCCGAGATATATTGCCATGCAACTTTCCACCGTTCCATTTATTATGACATGCATCATCATTGTTATATTGCTTTGCGTAATCATGTAGTTGACATCGTATTTGTGGCATAGCCAACATTCATAATTTTTCATACATGTCACTCTTGATTCATCGCAATCCCGGTACACCGCCGGAGGCATTCATATAGAGTCATACTTTGTTCTAGTATCGAGTTGTAATCGTTGAGTTGTAAATAAATAGAAGTGCGATGATCATCATTTTCTAGAGCATTGTCCCAAGTGAGGAATAAAAAAAGAGAAAGGCCATAAAAAAGAGAAGGCCCAAAAAAAGAGAAAGGCCATAAAAAAGAGAAGGCCCCCCAAAAAAGAGAAAGGCCATAAAAAGAGAGAGAGAAGGCCCAAAAAAATGAGAGAAAAAGAGAGAAGGGACAATGCTACTATCCTTTGCCACACTTGTGCTTCAAAGTAGCACCATAATCGCCATGATAGCACTACAGAAAAAAGACACATCCGTGACATTTTGGGTCGAACGAAATTTTTTTATGTCATACATATGACACTTCTATGACGATAATTGTGAGAAAACCCGGTATCATCATAGATGTGGTGGGCTCCTACTTCTATGACAAAAAATCATGACAGAAAATGGGCTTCTCGTCCTGGACGGGCCGGAGACGTAGCTGCATGACATTCTTTGGGCCGTCCATGACGGGAAAAACCATGGTAGAAGCGAGGGCGAGGAAAATTTTGGGGAGTTCCCGGTTACAGTGGGAGGTCAGGGGCCGAGCGATGCGCGTTTCTCTCGTACACGTACGCGCGTGTGTGCGAGGCGTTGGCTCTAACTGAACCCAAGCGAGGCGTTGGGCTCTAACTGAATCCAAGCGATTGCACTGCAGGCTACGCATTACTGAACCCGAGTGATCGATCGATGGCTATTAACTGAACCCGATCGAGCGATTCCTTCGCTACTGCTGCTAACTGAAGCCGATCGATGCTGCCTCTGGGATGAACAATGAGC
>NC_041384.1:622714137-622751642 GCF_002162155.2 Triticum dicoccoides | reverse complement strand
GTTTCGACCGTAGCGCTCCAACACAAGTCCGTTTTGCGGTACGCCACACCCCTCCCGATGAACAGCGTTTCGACTGTAGGAGGTCCATTTCGTTCGTTTTGTGGTACGCCACACCCCTCCTGATCAACAGGACCCCCGTTTCGACCGTAGGAGGTCCGTTTCGTTCGTTTTGTGGTACGCCACACCCCTCCCGATCAACAGGACCCCCGTTTCGACCGTAGGAGGTCCGTTTCCTCCATTTTGTGGTACGCCAGACCCCTCCCAATCAACAGGATCCCGTTCAGGCCTCGTTTCCATCGCCTGTTCCATCCAAGCCCTCCCGATGAACACGACCACACATTCCGTTCCGACCTAGCCGGTTGGCTCCCACGCGTTCTGTTGCCTCCTGATGAACACGACGCATTCCGTTGCCTCCCCATGAACACGACGACGACGCTGTTTCTCTGTTCCGACCCAGCCATGTACACGAGCCCTGGCCGTACGTATGCACGAGTAGGCGTTCGAGACCCCGCCCGTATGTACACATACGTGGCCGTATTTTCTTTATTGCACCCTGGCCACTGTATGTACATGTACATGCTACGTGGGCGCCTCTACTATGATACGTGCGCGCCTCTACTACGACACGTGTGCGCCTCTACATCCACCAGTATATATGTACGTACACGTTCGCGACCAGAATGAAAACGCTACGTACACTTCGACCAGGTGGGTCCCGACTATCAGGCACTTCCTTGCCTGCGAAGATGTAGCTGGTGGGTCCCAGCAGTCAGGGGGGCGAATCGTTTTTTTTTTGCCTAGAAGCACTTCCTTGCATGCAAAGATGTAGCTGCTGGGTCCCAGCAGTCAGGGGCAAACGTTTTTTTTCACGAAATACGGTGACCCGTCCAGTGGGTCCCCGCTGTCAGGTGGAGGAATAATTATTTTGCACGTAATAAGGAGGCACTTCCTTGCTGCGGCCGTGGACCCAGCTGTCAGCCTCTCCACGTACAGTCCACGTCCGATGGAAGCCGTTCCTTGACCATGTTGACCACGCCGCGCGGAGAGCACCAGGGCGGTGGACGACGGTGAGGCCTAGGAAGGGGACGACGCGGAGCCGGGGAAGACGCGGTACTGGATGCCCACGCGTAGAGGAGTATGAGGGTTCACTGGTTCGCTGCGGTGTGAGGCTGCCGTCACCACAGAATAACAGGGGGTGTGGGTGAGTAGAGGGATGGCCTGGCCAGCGGTGGGAGTAGTAGGGGGCGTTGAGGCCTCCGCCGCATCGCAGCCGGCCATGGGAGGCAGGAGCACGAGGCACGACCGGCGCAGGTTTGGGTGGCTGGAGCAAGAAGACCAGAGGTTGAAGAAGCACTACGGGCGTTGGATGGACATCGTACGGTCACTGGGGCTAGAATCGTGCATATTGACTAGGTTGACAAAGCCCTCCGTCCCCGTCAACTTAGTAGGCCCACAAGTCAGCCTGCCACTATACTGGGTCCCAGCTAACAGGGGGAGTATTCATTTTTTGTGCGTAATAAGGAGGCACTTCCTTGCGTGCGAAGATATAGCTGGTGGGTCCGAGCTGTCAGCGGCGGTAACATTTTTTCGTGAAATACAGAGGCCCTTTTGGTGGGTCCCTGATGTCAGGTGGACGAATCATTATTTTGCGCGTAATAAGGAGGCATTTCCTTGCGTGCGGCCGTGGACCCAGCTGTCGGCCTCTCCACGTACAGTCCACTTCAGTTGCATGTCGGTCGTTGACCACGTTAACTAGGCCGCGCCGAGAGCACCAGGGCGGTGGATGACGGTGAGGCCTAGGAAGGGAACGACACGGAGGCAGGGAAGACTCGGCAGTTGTTTCCCACACGAAGGGGAGTACGACTTAACGAGGGTTTACTGGTTCGTCTGCCGTCGCCGGAGAATAATAGCAGGTGTGGGTGGGTAGAGGGATGGCTAGGCCAGCGATGGGAGTACGATGGGGCGGTGAGGCCTGCGTGGCAGCAGAGCCGGCTGCGGGGAGGAGGGAGCAGGCAGTCCCACCGGCGCTTGTTTGAGCAGCTGGAGCAGGAAGAGCAGAGATTGAAGAAGCACGACGGCCGTTAGATGGCCATCCAACAGTCACTACTTGTGCGTCAACCTTATTTTAGGAAAGCCTCAAATCTGTGGAAAACAGCATACAACCCACCTGCCATTATTTCTAATAATTTACAGTCATTTGCTAATTATTAAGGTTTTTTGGAGCCCATATTCTTTCTGTTAGCATTACAGCCCATATTGTGGTCACGGTTAAAAAATTATACGAAATTTTGCATATTTCGGTGCAGTCCGAACTGTTTTTAATCCCGAAATTTTGACTCACATTCAAACTGATTTTAAAAATAAGTGTATATCAATATAAAATCCAACAAATTCTCCACGCATAAAAATTAATGTAATTTAAAATATTGAAATGAAAAAAATATATTTGAAACTAATTGCCGGTTCGATGTGTTTTAAAAATGTACAGCCCATTTCTCATTACTGATGGGCCATTTTCTCGGCCAGCCGAATGAAAGATCTCCTCGTCTTGAAAGATTTGCAGCCAACAGGTCTGACAAAGCGACTTACTTGGCAAATCACAAAAAAACTGGGCTGTGGCCGTGGACCCAGCTGTCAGCCTCTCCATGTACAGTACTCTTCCGATGGAATGTCGTTGACCATGTTGACCACGCCTGTGACACTCCAAAAATTTTGATTTGGTTTTTATCAAAATCTTTATTTGATTTGGAGGAAGCTATTTAATATTTTTCTTAAACCCTCTCCCCCTCAAACTTTTATGACAAATATTTTGGTACTCTTCTCAACCTTGAGTTTTGGCCTTGAGAGCTTTTCATTTTTGTCTTGCCTCTACTCAAATTCATTTTTGAAATTCCTTCTATTAAAAAGAAACCCTAGGAGTTATGGGTTTATTCTTTTCCCCATTCAAAAATTTCCTCTTTTGCCATGTCACATTTTGACATAGCATTCCAAAACCCCTCCCTGCCTTGGATCAAGTCAAGACTCCCATCTCCAGCAGGACTCAAGCCATTTTTTTATTCAATTTATTTTTCCCTTAAAACTTTTTCTGCCATTATTTATGGACCTAGGTGATTTACAAAGGAAGTACCATTTTTCTTTTGAGTTTTGATCTCAAACCAACCGCTCTGGCTAGTCATTAGCACCCCCAACCTAGATCCATCAAGATCCTCTTGGCCTCAGTTCAAATATTTCAGATTTTGCCCACTGCAATTTTGGACCAGATTCATCATTTTGGTGAAATTCATATTTTCCTGCTCCAAAAATTCTGAGAAAAATCAGGCAGCCCCCAGGTGCACTGAGAGGCCATCTCACCAAAGATAAGCTCAAGGAAAATTTTGCACATGCCAAAATCAATCCGTCGAACACCTGGCATGCACTGTTGCTGTGCAAGTTCAGAAAATTCAGAAGTTCAGTGTTGCTATTTCGCCGTCAGTGTCGTTTTCTTCAGACCTCGGCGTCCATCTCGCCAGTGCACGCGCTGGCATCTAGCTCACTGCACCCCCTTCTTATCCAGTGCGTTGCACACTCGCTTGGCCAGGCGCGGACGTTGGTGGCGATGTGGCTCGCCAGCTCCGGCGCCTTCTGCGGTGGCAGAGCCACCCGTGGCGACCAACAGAGGCCTGCCCTGCCTTTTGGCGCCGTCCGGCACCGCCCCAGCCACCAGAGCCCTCCGCGTGTCCACCTCCTCCTCTATGCGCGACTGCGGCACCGTTGCCGTGGCCTGGCAAGCACAGGGCGTGCTCTCTGCCGCCGACGGGCCCGCGAGGCACCGTTCCATCGAAACCGCGGAGCAGGCCAAATCCAACCAAGGTTAGTGCCTAAATGGAACCAGTGGGTCATCGCGGTGATGTCTAGCTACCTAAACCACCTGACCAACCTCTGCCTCGCCGTAACCATCACCGGCGTTATCCCGTTCATGGCCACCGCCTCGAATCGGCTATAAAAGGGACCCCAAGCTCGTTCTCGACCCATCGCCACAACTCCACCTCACCAGAGCCCCGCCAAGCCACTAGGAGGACCTCGAGGGGGTCTTCTTCTCCGTCTCCGGCCGCCCCGATCCGCCTCGGGCTCCAGCTCGATCCACTCAGGTGAGGCCACCCCCGCCTCCCAAACCGCGTCAGCAAACCTCCAGTGCACCCAGTACCCTAACCCGAGCATCAATTCGACCTTTGCAGCTCTCCCCGGCAAGATCCACCAACGCCCGAACCACCGTCCGCCGGAGTTGAGGTCGTCGTCGACGTGGTGCTCGCCAACGCCCAACTCCACCACCCACAGGTGCGGAAGGGCACGGTGAACACGTTGGTAACCCCCAATCCCCCTGCCTCGCCATGGATCGCCGCCGGCGACCACCGCGGCCCTCGGGCGCCAGCACTCTGTTTCAATTTTCAAACCCGACGGATGGGACCTCCCCGTCAGCTTTTTCTCTTTTCGAAACGTTTTCTGAAAAATGCCTTTGGGCAAAATACGCCTTCCCCTCTGGGCTGGCGTGTTCTTAACTGAAACGTTTCCTATTCTTATAAAATAAACCCTGAAAACTTTCTGTTTCATTATAGAAAGGTCCCTGGACTAAAACTCTTATAACTTTTAAACAAAAGATGATTTTAACTTGAAACCTTTTCTGTCATCTTTATATTTCTGTCTAGTCTTTTGTCATATTTATTTGAAAAAAATTTGGGATACTTTTTGTGCACGCATGGTATTTATGTAGTATCCGGTTTTTCTTTAAATACGTAGATACCGGGAGGAGTAAAGGAGACGCGTACTTCGCCGAGCTAGACTCCGATTTCTCCGAACCAGGCAAGCATGTTTGAACCTTTGATATGATGAGTGTTTTGCATGTTTGCTCGAGTAGTTTTCTCATGGCCGGTTTATATAAGCATTTGTGAATGTTATGTGCATGCAAGGCAAGCTACCGGTGAGCTTCGAAGTTGATGTGTCCTTATGATGATAAGATAGCACGATCATGTGGTGACATGATAGGTTGTAGGCTGGTATTGTTGAAGCATGCCAGTTTTATGCCAACTGTGAACTCCAGTTTTAACGTGGGTCAAGTCTCGATCCCGTTCGTTTCCCCTTCGTGCTGCCACATGTTTTCTGCAAAGAGTGCGGTTTAGTAAGTTGCAAACCTCTTTCCTGGTACACACCAAATAGAGGGACCGCGATGAGGGTTCCATGGCCCTGGATTAAAGCCAGTCATCCGGTCAGGGGGCATGTATGTTTCCGGTTGGGACCGAGAGGGGGCACCCCTTAGAGCGCGCGATATAAATTTGATCCCATGCTATTCGAGGTTGTAGCCTCCCCGTCTTAAGGTTTTTCTTGAGCGTCGCCGAGGGTGATCCCTGGCAATGGAATGTGGAATGGGTGTGTACTGGTTAGACGTGTTTCTTCTAAAAGACCATAAACGGAACTAGTCCTTGTGACTACTGAAATCCGTTGGCTGTGGTTAAAGAGTACAAACTCTGCAGATTCAAAATCATTCGAGTATCCATGTCCATGATCAAGGACTTGGACATCATCTCAGTGCCAGTGTCAGTCTTCGTGTCAAATCTCAGTGTCAACCCCGGTGACAGTCTTAGGAGTATAAACATACAACCGAGAGTGGTAAACTTGGTTGAAGGTTATTCATGTGAATGGACTAACCAGTTTATTATTTTACGCTGAGTATTTCCTTGTGATGATTTGAATTCATGAGCTACTTAAATTCGAATGATAAACTATAAGCCCTTTTTGTGATGTCGCGCAGACGTTCGACTGTGGCATTATTGTTATTTACTTTTGATATAAGCCCTTTATGTGATGTCGCGCAGACGTCCGACTATGGCATTATTGTTATTTACTTTTGATATAAGCCCTTTATGTGATGTCGCGCATAGGTCCGACTGTGGCATTATTGTTGTTTACTTTTGATATAAGCCCTTTATGTGATGTCGCGCAGACGTCCGACTGTGGCATTATTGTTATTTACTTTTGACATAAGCCCTTTATGTGATGTCGCACAGACGTCCGACTATGGCATTATTGTTATTTACTTTTGATATAAGCCCTTTATGTGATGTTGCTCTGACGTCCGACTGTGGCATCATTGTTATTTATTTTCATTATAAGCCCTTTTCGAGGTGTCCCTTAGACGCCCGACTGTGGCACGTCCTGTTATTTACTTTTCAATATAATCCATTTATGTGGTGTCGCCTCGACGCCCAACTGCGGCATGTTGAATTTGTTCCCACCTTTCGAGGCGTCACTTCAGACACCCGATCGATTTTCAGTTATTTTTATTGGGATTTCAGGAGGACTATCGCCTAATTTCCTCAAATTTATCGTGCAGTACAAATCTATTATTTGATTGTGCATACTGACCTGCCCATGTGCATCATGTTTACATTTGTTATATCTTATGTCCGGACTGTCTTGCGAGTACATTCAAAGTACTCACCTGGCTTGTTGATTTGGCCAGATGTTGATGAAGGCGATCTTATGGATGAAGAGTTCGATAGCGAGTCCGACGCCTAGAGGAGTCCCAGTCAGTCATGTGCGACCCTGGAGTTCTTCAATTGTATTATACATGCTTCCGCCACCCAAATAAAAATCATCAAGCCTCACTCCGACGCTTGATGAGCTGTAAGATTTCAGAGTCATGTCACCCACCTCACTGTGACATATCCACCACCACCTCTATTACGAGTCAGTAGTTATGCCACCATACCCTTGTGTCATATCCGCCTCTATGTATAATATAGGCGTGCTTGTAATAATTTGTTGAGCATCCTCAGCTCAACCATGTATAATATTAGTATTGATGGATTTCTATATCAAGATTTTGTCTGCCGGTAAGAAGAATTCTTCTGTACTGGTCAATACAAAGGTCGGCTTTTCAATAAATATTTTATTGGAAAGGCGGTCGTGACAAATTTGGTATCAGAGCCAGGCTGACTGTAGGAAGCCACTAGGTGCAATCGCTAATCGGTTATTAGCTTATTTTATTATTCTGCATATAGTAGCAATTTTCTGTTGGTCATCATAAATTTATGATTTGACTATTCAGGATTTTGTCTACTTTTGTAGATGGCGGGCAACGTTTGTGAGTCACAGGTGTTCGCCAATGTTCCTGAGGGGTTTGTCAAACTCTTCATCTCCATCACCAAGATCGCGATCGGGCCATCAGTCCGTCCGGAGTTCACACTCTACCGGCACAAGCTTAGCGACAGTTTGTCCATGTACCAGGCCGCAGTTCAGTTCAAGGGAGGACGCGCCGAGTTTCGCCGCTTCCGATTCGTCGGGAGGGCCATGCCTACAGAGAGGCATGCCATGCAGATGGCTGCCCGCGAGGCAATAGCTCGTCTCCGGGATGTTCTTCATTCAATGAAGACTCGCCGTTACCACTACCTCCCATGCCACGTGCCATACACCTGCCACTATGCATTTGCTTGCGCCAGGGGAGAAAGAGATGAGGCTATTGAGATGCTTGTTGAGTACCTCAAGGCACTTGAGGCAGCTTTCGACAACCTCGTGGACGACCTCGTAGCTGCTCGTATGGATTCCATCCATGGCTGCTCCGCCAACAGGAGGGAGCTCCTTCACATGGCACCACCATTGATGTTCGTCTCGTCCTCAGCATCATACACACCGGCCATCTTAGCCACAGCTCGCCGCCTGCCTACCACTGAGGAGTTTGACCAGGTCATTGCTCTCACTCCAGTCCAAGCCGCACCACCTGCCACACCCGTGCCTGCACTAGCTCCTCAGCCCAGTACTTTGCGCCTCGAGCCTATTAGTGAGGAGGAGATTGAGTCTCCAGCACCACTGGGTCTTACCCTCGGCAGGCCAAAGGAAGTCTTCACCATCTCCGACTGAGTACGCCTAGCAGTAGTGTGATGTGCCAGCGTGTATGATATGTTTATATATACATAGGTTTGGTGAGTATTAGCTTGTTTGCGCATCATGTAGGATCTCGGAGAAGTGCACTAGCCTAAATAACATGTCAGGAATGTGTACGCACATCCTGAGTGATGTATTGTATAATTATGGTTTGCATGTAAGATATGTACTGAGCGGTCCTTCTCCACGCGCGATCTAGTGTTTTCTTGAAAAAAATGTTGAAGTTCTTGAAATTTCCGCCTTTACAAAATTATTTATTTTATGACTCAGTTTTCTCATGAGTTTGCAAAATTACCCCAGAGTGAAAAATGCCTCGTCCCTGGACTCGTTCCATGCCATACCCACGGGAAGAAAACTATGGTGCCCAGACAAGCAACAACTTCACACAGGGACAGTCAAGTCAGCAAGGTAGTGAGACAGCATTTACTCAAGTATGCCGGCTTTATGAGCAAAGCCAGCAGCAGCACCAGGAAATGATGAACCATGTTATCAATATGGGGAATCATCGTGAGCCTTATCAGCAGCACTCTAAATTGTCTGAATTACATAAGACGCATCCCCCAACGTTCTCTCATACTGATAAACCTCTTGAGGCCGATGATTGGCTTCGAGACATTGAGAGGAAGCTGATTATTGCACAGTGCTCAGACCGTGAGAAGGTACTTTATGCACCTCACTATCTCACGGGAGCAGCCACGTCATGGTGGGAGAATTTCCTGCACATGCACCCCGATGAAAACAGTATCACATGGGAAGATTTTAAAGAAGGATTTCATGGGGCGCACATTCCCAGGAGCATTATGAAGATCAAGAAAAGGGAATTTGACGACCTCAAGCAGAGAAGCATGACAGTGACTGACTACAATAGTCAGTTTACCCTATTATCTCATTATGCCAACGAAGAACGTATGATGGAGGACAAAAAGATGGGGAAGTTTCTGGATGGTCTAGCACCAACACTTAAATGCCAGCTGGTCGTACACACCTTTCCAGACTTCAAAACGCTTGTGGACAAGGCCATTACATTAGAAAATGAGCGCCACAGCTTGGAGGAATTTCGCAAGCGGAAAAGGGACAAAGTTACTCATGCTCGCAACAACCGGCACAAGACTGACCCTCAGAAGATTGGAGCAAACAGACCCACAACCAATGTTCCGCGGCCAATCAAAAATTTTCACGCAAGGGACAAGAATTTTTTGTATCACCCAGGCGTCACTTGCTACGCTTGTGGAGAGGAAGGGCACTATGCGAACCAGTGTCCAAAGCCAAGAAACTCGGCCCCAAAACCGAACAACAATGGAAACAATTCGGCACCCAAGCGCAACAACTTCAACCCCAACAATAATCACAAGAAGGGTCACCTGAACCATGTGACCAAGGAGGAAGCACAGAATGCCCCGGATATCATACTCGGTACGCTCCCTGTCAACACAATACCTGCCACAGTTTTGTTTGATTCTGGAGCTTCTCACTCGTTCATTTCGAAGAGTTTTGCTTTGCAACATGATTTTTCGATACTCCCTTTGGAAAAATCCATGATCATCAAGTCCCCCGAGAATAAGCAAATCACTCAGAGTTACTGTCAAGGTGTGGTTATTGAGCTCAAAGGACTAAAGTTTCAAGCAAACCTCATCGTATTGGAAAATAAAGGACTGGAGGTTATCCTAGGAATGGATTGGTTAACCACCAACAAGGGATTTATCGATTGCTTCAACCGGACTGTAATCCTCACTCACCATCACGGGAAGACAATAAAAGTCGCAGCCCAAGAGAGACCAGGATCACGGCATCCAAGATTGAACAAGGTGGACACCTCAGAGTTAAGCAAAGTTCCAATGGTATGTGAATTCCCCAACGTTTTTCCCGAAGAACTACCAGGCATGCCGCCAGACCGGGAAATAGAGTTCAGCATTGAACTAGCACCTGGAACCACCCCCATCTACAAGAAACCCTATAGGATGGCACCCTCCGAGTTGGTAGAATTAAAAAAGCAAAAAAAATACTAGACAAAGGATTTATACGAGCCAGCTCCTCACCTTGGGGTTCGCCAATATTATTTCCCAAGAAAAAGGATGGGACACTGAGATTATGCATAGACTATCGAGCACTCAATATGGTCACCATCAAAAATAAATATACGATGCCACGGATAAATGATTTATTTGACCAGCTCGCACAAGCCAAAGTTTTCTCAAAAATTGATTTAAGGTCAGGATATCATCAATTAAAAGTACGAACAGAAGATATCCCTAAGACAGCATTCACCTCCAGATACGGACTATATGAGTTTACAGTAATGTCGTTTGGACTAACAAACGCCCCCGCATATTTTGTCCACCTCATGAACAAAGTGTTTATGAAATTTATGGACAAATTGGTCGTGGTGTTCATTAACGATATTCTGGTATACTCTAAGACACTAGAAGAGCATGCAGAACATCTCAGGATTGTACTGTGAGAGTTAAGGAAACACCAATTATACGCCAAATTCAGCAAATGTGAATTTTGGTTAAGACAGGTTGGTTTTCTAGGCCACGTATTGACCCAAGAAGTTGTAGCCGTGGACCCAGAAAAAGTAAAGGCCATACTTGGCTGGAAACCACCAGCCAATGTAACAGATGTCCGCAGTTTTCTGGGAATGGCTGGATACTACCGAAGGTTCATTGAGGGATTCTCCACCATAGCGAAACCAATGACACAGTTACTCAAGAAGGAGAAGAAATTTGTGTGGACTGAAGCTTGCGAGAAGAGTTTCCAAGAACTCAAGAAGAAATTAACAACCGCACCAGTGTTAGTTATACCAGACATACACAAAAGTTTGAAGTGTATTGTGACGCATCCCGGAAAGGCCTCGGATGTGTGCTGATGAAAGAAGGCAAGGTTGTCGCATACGCTTCAAGGAAACTTCGAAAGCATGAAGAAAATTATCCTACTCATGACTTAGAATTGGCAGCAGTCATTCATGCACTCAAAGAATGGAGACACTTTTTGCTTGGAAATCATTGTGAAATATATACGGACCACAAAAGTCTCAAATATATTTTCACACAGCCAGAGCTCAATTTGTGGCAACGACGCTGGTTGGAATTAGTGAAAGACTATGATGTTGGCATCCACTACCACCCAGGAAAAGCAAACGTAGTGGCAGATGCTCTTAGTCGAAACCCCAACTCGGACGACAACAGTCTGCAAGGCTTGAGACCTGAATTTCAACAGGAGTTCGCCAAACTCAACTTGATGATGGTCACGGAAGGCACTATGTCAAATTTGGAAGTACAACCCACCCTTGTGGAGCAGGTTAAGAAAGCTCAACATGGACACCCCAGCATCGAAGGCATAAAAAGAAAAGTGAGTATGGGCAAGGCCTCAGAATTCGTCATAGACAATGAGGAAATATTATGGTACGGAGACAGACTTTGCATGCCGAATATAAAGGTCCTCAAACAGCAAATCCTGACTGAAGCCCACACCGCTCCATATTTGATCCACCCTGGAGGAACCAAAATGTATAAGGACATTCAGGAAAGATTTTGGTGGCACGGTATGAAGAGGGATATAGCCACCTTCATTGCATGTTGCGATTCTTGTCAACGCATAAAAGCTGAGCACCAAAAACCAGCTGGACTACTGCAACCAAACAGGATACCTGAGTGGAAATGGGACGAAATAGGGATGGATTTCATTGTCGGACTACCTCGGTCACAACGCGGAAATGATGCCATATGGGTCATCACCGATAGATTAACCAAGGTGGCACGTTTCATTCCAGTGAGGACAACCCACACCACTCAGAAACTTGCCAAGATTTATCTCTCCCGTATAGTTTGTCTGCATGGAGTCCCAAAGACTATAATATCCGACAGAGGCACTCAGTTCGTCTCGAAATTCTAGGATCATTTACAACAGGCTCTGGGAACTCAGCTAGCATTCAATACAGCCTACCACCCCCAGACTGATGGACAAACTGAATGCGTGAACCAAATTCTAGAGGACATGCTAAGGGCATGTGTCCTCACCTATGGAACCAGTTGGTAAGAAAGCCTGCCATATGCCGAGTTCGCATACAACAACAGTTACCAATCCAGCCTACAAATGGCACCTTTTGAAGCCCTATATGGACGGAGGTGTCGTACCCCATTAAATTGGTCAGAGACAGGAGATAGCCGTAGCTTCGGCCCAGACATGCTCAAGGAAGCTGAAGAGAAAGTTAGACTCATCAGGGACTAACTCAAGACAGTGCAAAGTCGACAAAAGAGCTATTACAATCAGAAGCACCATGAAGTCAGCTTTGAACCCGGTGAATACGTGTACCTACGAGTATCTCCTATGAGGGGCCTGCAACGGTTCAAGGTTAAAGGAAAGCTAGCACCAAGATTTATTGGACCCTTCTGTGTGGTTGCACGGAGAGGCACCGTAGCCTACCAGCTAGACCTACCCAAGGAGCTGTCAGACGTCCACGACATGTTCCACGTCTCACAGTTGAGGAAATGTGTAAGCAACCCAGAGAAGCAGGTGTCACATGAGAACATTGATGTGCAACCAGACCTCACCTACAGGGAGCGTCCAATAAAGATATTATAGGAGTCTGAAAGGAGGACCCGTCAGAAAGCAATTAAGTTCTTCAAGGTTCAGTGGAGCAATCACACCGAGGATGAAGCGACATGGGAAAGAGAGGACTCTCTCCGGGCAGAATACCCACACCTATTTGAGGATCAGCTGAAATCTCGGGGACGAGATTTTTCTTAAGGGGGTAGGTGTTGTGACACTCCAAAAATTTTGATTTGGTTTTTATTAAAATCTTTATTTGATTTGGAGGAAGCTATTTAATATTTTTCTTAAACCCTCTCCCCCTCAAAAACTTTTATGACAAATATTTTGGTACTCTTCTCAACCTTGATTTTTGGCCTTGAGAGCTCTTCATTTTTGTCTTGCCTCTACTCAAATTCATTTTTGAAATTCCTTCTATTAAAAAGAAACCCTAGGAGTTATGGGTTTATTATTTTCCCCAATCAAAAATTTCCTCTTTTGCCATGTCACATTTTGACATAGTATTCCAAAACCCCTCCCTTCCTTGGATCAAGTCAAAACTCCCATCTCCAGCAAGACTCAAGCCATTTTTGTTTTTTATCCAATTTATTTTTCCCTCAAAACTTTTTCTGCCATTATTTATGGACCTAGGTGATTTACAAAGGAAGTACCATTTTTCTTTTGAGTTTTGATCTCAAACCAACTCCTCTGGCTAGTCCTTAGCACCCCCAACCTAGATCCATCAAGATCCTCTTGGCCTCAGTTCAAATATTTCAGATTTTGCGCACTACAATTTTGGACCAGATTCATCATTTTGGTGAAATTCATATTTTCCTGCCCCAAAAATTCTGAGAAAAATCAGGCAGCCCCCAGGTGCACTGAGAGGCCATCCCACCAAAGACAAGCTCAAGGAAAATTTTGCACATGCCAAAATCAATCTGTTGAACACCTGGCATGCACTGTTGCTGTGCAAGTTCAGAAAATTCAGAAGTTCAGTGTTGCTGTTTCGCCGTCAGTGTCGTTTTCTTCAGACCTCGGCGTCCATCTCGCAAGTGCATGCGCTGGCATCTAGCTCACTGCACCCCCTTCTTATCCAGTGCGCCGCACACTCGCTTGGCCGGGCGCGGACGTCGGTGGCGACGTGGCTCGCCGGCTCCGGCGCCTTCTGCGGTGGCAGAGCCACCCGTGGCGGCCAACAGAGGCCGGCCCTGCCTTTCGGCGCCGTCCGGCACCGCCCCAGCCACCAGAGCCCTCCACGTGTCCACCTCCTCCTCTGTGCGCGACTGCGGCACCGTCTCCGTGGCCTGGCAAGCACAGGGCATGCTCTGTGCCGCCGACGGGCCCACGAGGCGCCGTTCCATCGAAACCACGGAGCAGGCCAAATCCAAACAAGGTTACTGCCTAAATGGAACCAGTGGGTCATCGTGGTGATGTCTAGCTACCTAAACCACCTGACCAACCTCTGCCTCACCGTAACCATCACCGGCATTATCCCGTTCACGGCCACCGCCTCGGATCAGCTATAAAAGGGACCCCCGAGCTCGTTCTCGACCCATCGCCACAACTCCACCTCACCAGAGCCCCGCTAAGCCACTAGGAGGACCTCGAGGGGGTCTTCTTCTCCGTCTCTGGCCGCCCCGATTCGCCTCGGGCTCCAGCTCGATCCACTCAGGTGAGGCCACCCCCGCCTCCCGAACCGCGTCAGCAAACCTCTAGTGCACCCAGTACCCTAACCCGAGCATCAATTCGACCTTTGCAGCTCTCCCCGGCGAGATCCACCAACGCCCGAACCACCGTCCGCCGGAGTTGAGGTCGCCGTCGATGTGGTGCTCGCCAACGCCCAACTCCACCACCCACAGGTGCGGAAGGGCACGGTGAAGACGTTGGTAACCGCCGATCCCCCTGCCTCGCCATGGATCGCCGTCGGCGACCACCGCGGCCCTCGGGCGCCAGCACTCTATTTCAATTTTCAAACCCGACGGGTGGGACCTCCCCGTCAGCTTTTTCTCTTTTCGAAACGTTTTCTGAAAAATGCCTTTGGGCAAAATACGCCTTCACCTCTGGGCTGGCGTGTTCTTAACTGAAACGTTTCCTGTTTTTATAAAATAAACCCTGAAAACTTTCTGTTTCATTACAGAAAGGTCCCTGGACTAAAACTCTTATAACTTTTAAACAAAAGATTATTTTAACTTGAAACCTTTTCTGTCATCTTTATATTTATGTCTAGTCTTTTGTCATATTTATTTGAAAAAAATTTGGGATACTTTTTGTGCACGCACGGTATTTATGTAGTATCCGATTTTTCTTTAAATACGTAGATACCGAGAGGAGTAAAGGAGACGCGTACTTCGCCGAGCTAGACTCCGACTTCTCCGAACCAGGCAAGCATGTTTGAACCTTTGATATGATTACTGTTTTGCATATTTGCTCGAGTAGTTTTCTCATGGCCGGTTTATATAAGCATTTGTGAATGTTATGTACATGCAAGGCAAGCTACCGGTGAGCTTCGAAGTTGATGTGTCCTTATGATGATAAGATAGCACGATCATGTGGTGACATGATAGGTTGCAGGCTGGTATTGTTGAAGCATGCCAGTTTTATGCCAACCGTGAACTCCAGTTTTAACATGGGTCAAGTCTCGATCCCGTTTGTTTCCCCTTCGTGCTGCCACATGTTTTCTGCAAAGAGTGCGGTTTAGTAAGTTGCAAACCTCTTTCCTGGTACACACCAAACAGAGGGACCGCCATGAGGGTTCCATGGCCCTGGATTAAAGCCAGTCATCCGGTCAGGGGGCATGTGTGTTTCCGGTTGGGACCGAGAGGGGGCACCCCTTAGAGCATGCGATATAAATTTGATCCCATGCTATTCGAGGTTGTAGCCTCCCCGTCTTAAGGTTTTTCTTGAACGTCGCCGAGGGTGATCCCTGGCAACGGAATGTGGAATTGGTGTGTACTGGTTAGACGTGTTTCTTCTAAAACTCCGTAAACGGAACTAGTCCTTGTGACTACTGAAATCCGTTGGATGTGGTTAAAGAGTACAAACTCTGCAGAGTCAAAATCATTCGAGTATTCGTGTCCACGATCAAGGACTTGGACATCATCTCAGTGCCAGTGTCAGTCTCCGTGTCAAATCTCAGTGTCAACCCCGGTGACAGTCTCAGGAGTATAAACATACAACCGAGAGTGGTAAACTCGGTTGAAGGTTATTCATGTGAATGGACTAACCAGTTTATTATTTTGCGCTGAGTATTTCCTTGTGATGATTTGAATTCATGAGCTACTTAAATTCGGATGATAAACTATAAGCCCTTTTTGTGATGTCGCGCAGACGTTCGACTGTGGCATTATTGTTATTTACTTTTGATATAAGCCCTTTATGTGATGTCACGGAGACGTACGACTGTGGCATTATTGTTATTTACTTTTGATATAAGCCCTTTATGTGATGTCGCGCAGACGTCCGACAGTGGCATTATTGTTATTTACTTTTGATATAAGCCCTTTATGTGATGTCGCGCAGACGTCCGACTGTGGCATTATTGTTATTTACTTTTGATATAAGCCCTTTATGTGATGTCGCTCTGACGTCCGACTGTGGCATCATTGTTATTTATTTTCATTATAAGCCCTTTTCGAGGTGTCGCTTAGACGCTGACTGTGGCACGTCCTGTTATTTACTTTTCAATATAAGCCCTTTATGTGGTGTCGCCTCAACGCCTGACTGCGGCATGTTGAATTTGTTCCCACCTTTCGAGGCGTCGCTTCAGACACCCGATCGGTTTTCAGTTATTTTTATTGGGATTTCGGGAGGACTACCGCCTGATTTCCTCAAATTTATCGTGTAGTACAAATCTATTATTTGATTGTGCATACTGACCTACTCATGTGTATCATGTTTACATTTGTTATATCTTATGTCCGAACTGTCTTGCGAGCACTTTCAAAGTACTCACCTGGCTTGTTGATTTGGCCAGATGTTGACGAAGGCGATCTTATGGATGAAGAGTTCGATAGCGAGTCCGACGCCTAGAGGAGTCCCAGTCAGTCATGTGCGACCCCGGAGTTCTTCAATTGTATTATACACGCTTCCGCCACCCAAATAAAAATCATCAAGCCTCACTCCGACGCTTGATGAGCTGTAAGATTTCAGAGTCATGTCACCCACCTCACTGTGACATATCCACCACCACCTCTATTACGAGTCAGTAGTTATGCCACCATAACCTTGTGTCATATCCGCCTCTACGTATAATATAGGCGTGCTTGTAATAATTTTTTGAGCATCCTCAGCTCAACCATGTATAATATTAGTATTGCTGGATTTCTGTATCAAGATTTTGTCTGCCAGTAAGAAGAATTCTTCTGTACTGGTCAATACAAAGGTCGGCTTTTCAATAAATGTTTTATTGGAAAGGCGGTCGTGACAATGCCGCGCCGAGAGCACCAAGGCGGTGGACGACGGCGAGGCCTTGGAAGGGGACGACACAGAGCTGGGGAAGACGCGGCAGTGGATGCCCACATGGAGAGGAGTACGAGGGTTCACTGGTTTGGCTGTGGTGTGAGGCTGTCGTCGCCACAGGGCCTGGCTAGCGGTGGGAGTCGTAGGGGGCGATGAGGCCTCAACGGCAGCATAGCCGACCACTGGAGGCAGGAGCAGGCGGTCTCCCCGGCGCTGGTTTGGGCGGCTGGTGCAAGAAGAGCAGCGATTGAAGAAGCAGCAGGACCGTCCGATTCAAATCCAATGGTTACTGCTGCTAGAATCATTTGTTGACTAAGTTGACAAGCGCTGCGTACGCGTCAACTTAGTAGGCCCACAGGTCAGCCTCCCAACCGGTGCGCCCCAGAAGTCAGTGGGAGGAATATATTTTTTTCGCGTAATAAGGAGGCAGTTGATTGCGTGCGGCTAGGCCAGCGGAGGGAGAAGGGTTGGCCAGGGAAGCCTGCGCGGCATCACAGCCTGCCACAAGATGAGGGAGCAGGCAGTCCCATCGGCGCTAGTTTAGGCGGCTGGAGCAGGAAGATCAGAGATTGAAGAAGCACGTCGGCCGTTGGATGGACATCCAACAGTCACTGCTGCTAGAATCGTGTGTTCACTGATAAAGCCTTGCGTAAACAAGTCAGCCTCGAAATCTGTGGCGTGTATAGCCCATTTGCTATTATTTTTATAATTTTTACTAATTTTCTAATTCATATGGAATTTATTGCAGCCCGTTTTCCATTTTTAGAATTGATGGCCATTTTCTGGTCAGTACCAGGGTCAAAAAATTAACTAAATATGTGGGAAATTTTGAAAATTCGCTAATTTTTGCTGGGGAACGAAATATTCTTAATCCAAAAATTAATAGCCATACTAAAACAAATTTAAAAATAAATTAGTACTATGTCATGTTAAATCCAATGAAATACATATAAGATATCAGTGAAGAACAAAAACAAAAAAAAGAAACTTATATCCCATTTGCTATAATTTTTTTGGAATTTTCAACCCCTTTTGATATTACTTTTAACAGACATTGACCTTACTCTTAAGCCAGGACGGAATGCATCCCTCCTCGTCTTGAAAGATTTGCAGCCCAATAATTCAGAGAAAACAAATAGGCCTAGCTTGGGTATTCTTCAAAAAGAAATACTGGGCTACCTATTTTCCCAAAGAACTGGTGCATGAGCATTTAGCTTTATTTATTTATTAACTTATTTATATTTAGGGGACCATGAGCATGTACCTAGGCCGGATTCATGTGAGAGCCTCCCTAGCAAAATCATAGCTGGAGGAGAGAGAAGTGAGAAGAAAGGACCAAGCGGGTGCTTCGCGAGTCGCCGGGCGATATCACAAGCAACGAGGAAAAGGAGCCTGCATGCAGCCCATGCGAGCGCTACGGCCGGCGTTCAGCTCCACAGCCAATCCTGTCACTTTCCTTTGCCTAGCACAGCATGCATGCATTAAATGTATAGCCAACACTACAGCCATTCTACTGTATGAACTTTTTCAAATACAGGTTACAGGTAACATGGCTCTACTATAAAGCCGGCAGCAGGCTTTACTATTAACCTTGCCCTAAGATGACTTACTCACCTAGACGGATGGAGTAGTGCATGTGACATGCACTAACATTTCATTAGTTAAATTTATGATCAAAATTTGACACAAATTACAATGGGGACCAATAAACCAGGACGGAGGTAGTAGTTATGGGATTACTAATCTTGAAGCCTAAAAGAACTGGCCCCTGGTACTCCTACTAGTAGTAGTACTCAAGTTGGAATTCCAATTGCACGGCACAACTTGTTAGGCAAAAAATTCGATACAGGGTGTAGGAAGCGGTTTGGGAATTTGCATGCCTTTCCAACCAGTGAGATACTCCGTACAAAGTACGACAGAGAAATAACCACAGAGAAGGAAGCTAAAAGTAAACAATCAAATGAGCATTTTTGCATTTGTTTTGCATTGAATCGTTTCACAAGCTTGACTAGTGTTGTTTTTCTACTTTTACAAAAACCGCATCGTAATGTTAAAATGTGCATTTGCACGTACACAAGTAATAGTAGTACTCCCTCCGTCTAGGTGTATAAGTCTTCCCTCCTTCTTGGTCACGGTGCACAACCAAAGATGACTTATTGACCTGGACGGAGGGAGTAGCACAGTCTGCAAGCATATATCGAGAGAGACGTGTAGTGCGATAGTATATAGTAAAGTTTGTGCTATATGCACTTACTTGCAAAATGCATACGAATACACAAGGTTTCCCAACTTTCCCTTTTACATACTTAATTGAGGACGCTAAAAATTCCTGAACGTTCAGGATTTATCATTTGTGTCCCAAAACTAATGAGATCGCCTGACGAAACAAAAATTATACTCCTCCTAAAAGCCACAGCGCTCGCAGGAGCGCTTGCGACGCTCCACGAGTGCCCTGGTGCGCGGCCATTTCCCAGCGCGCCGACACAACGCCTCTTCCTCAGCCTCGCAACTCACAAGGTGTTGATTGGCGGCTTACCGGCGGGCGAGCGAGCGCGATCTCACCGGTGTGGTGATCCAGCGCCAACAGGTACTCCTCCTCGCAGGAAGCGTGCACTCGGTCCACGTACCGCCAAGTGTAGATGAGGCGCTTGGGCTCGACTGCACTTAGGGCATCGGCACGGGCGTCCTCCGCCACCCTCACGGCCCTCGCACGAGCCTTCTGCCAAAGAGCCAATCGCCTGACTCTCTCGGACGCGACATAGGCCTCCCAGGCAGCTTGTTCCACGGTGCGTTCTCTTCCTCGGCCTTCTTATCCGCCTCTATTTTGGCACGCACTGCTGGAGGCAAAGCCTCCCACAAGGCGACATCCATTTCTATCCAAAGCTCCTCAAGGCTGGGGGGGGGGGCTCGGCGGGCGGCGCTGCGTTCTCCTCGTAGCGGGGAGCCGACACGTCCTCCGGCGCGCGTGCTGGCGAGATTGGGAACGCCGACGCGTCCACCTCGACGCGTCGCGGCGAGGAGCGGAACACCGACGCATCCTCCTCGACTAGTGGCGGTGAGGAACGGAACGGCGACGCGTCATGTCGCGGCGAGGAGCGGAACGCCTACGCGTACTCCTCGACTAGTGGCGGCGAGGAGCGGAACACCGACGCGTCCTCCTCGACTAGTGGAGGCGAGGAACGGAACGGCGACGCGTGACCGTCCGCTCGGTGCAGCGAGGGGCTCCTAGGGCTTGGGAGGGGCGATGGCATGGTGGTCGACGTGCGAGGGGCTCCTAGGGCTTGGGAGGAGCGGAACATCGATGCGTCCTCCTCGACTAGTGGCGGCGAGGAACGTAACGGCGACGCGTGACCATCCGCTCGGTGCAGCGAGGGGCTCCTAGGGCTTGGGAGGGGCGATGCCATGGTGGTCGACATGAGAGGGAGGGGGAGGAGATAGCGATGAACGTGAACGTGAGGGGGAGGAGATAGCGATGTCGTGGGAGGCGCAGTATTTATAGCGAGCAATGGCACACCTACGTAAGATATGGACTGAGCTGCACTGACTTAACTGCAGGTCCAGTTGCATCACAGACATGTGGGCCAGACCCCTGTTGGGCCCATATGTCAGTGACCCAATGCACCTGCAGTTAAGTAACAGCTACGTGGGCATATTTGTTGGAGTAAATTACGGGGGAGCGAAGGGGTGGAAATATTGCTGGTCACAACGGATTGGACGAGCGTGGGGGGAGGAGAGTCATGCATGCAGATTTTTTCACACGGGGTGGAGTGGTGGGACCGCCGGAGGGAGGAGAGTTTGGCAGGCATATTGTTTCCACACATGGAGAGGAAAAGGTTTGGAGATGAACGGGCTTCCTGCAGGTATGGGGAACGGTGCATAATAAGTCATCTTGCATGTCGGGCTAGGTATAGTCTCAAGCCATTAAAAACATACACGCCCCACACATGTTCATATTTCAAGGTGCACTAAATTATTGCATGCGATGATTAAGGCTAGCCATAATGGTGGTATCTTAGCTGGTATCATGCACACGGGAATAGCAAACATGCTGATGTGGCAAAGAATTAAAGAAGAGAGGGGGTTTGAGTAACTAGTGTTCATGCATGCATCTCGTTTTCCATTCACATTTTACAAGTAAAATTCATGGACAAACTTTGACCCGAAGTACGATGGGGACTAGTAAACCAGAATGGAGGTAGTAGTTTTTTTAATCAAAGAAGGGTTTCCCCTTCCGATTTTCATTACTGAAAACCAGCATCTAAATCTAAACCATAGTATTTGCCCTAGAACTACCAGGTTCAACATCTCGCAACATAAACCCATACAACCTCCATCGCAAAAAAAACCATACAACCATATGCCAAGGAGGTACGTAGTACTATGAATTCCATTTTCGCTCCATACCAATCGTTCTAAAAACTACTTACTACTTATAACGCGCCGTTGAAAAGCGGAACTCTTAACCCCGCTAAAAAAACGATATTTTAAACGTGGCTACTCGATCTGTGGCAACTGGCGAGCCACCGCGCTCCAAGTCGTTCACCTGTAGTCCCGACCATCAACTCCTACGGATCAAATTATCACGCGAGCTGACTATTCCTACAAAGGTGCTCCACCACGTACCCGGTACCCGCGAATGCAGCAATCGTGCACCTAGGGTTTCAGGGTTTATTTGTTAATGTCGCCTTTACGTAACACTCATGTGTGCGAGACAGCGAGAGGCCGACTGCGTGCGTGCGCCTCTTCTCTTCGTATATGTACTCCACCATTTGTCTGGTGTCCAAAGAATTATAATAACTACTAGCAATGTGCCAATGCGTTGCCACACGATTAGATTAATACATATTCACCGATTTGATAGAAAAAAAAGTCTAGTTTTGAAATACGTATATCACTAAAAATATGTTATGTTTCACTCAAAATATATTCCTTTGGCGGTTTTGATGAGATAAGGGAGGAATGTTGTTGGTTTCAAGATCCGAGAAGTGGTATAAGTCTAATTTCTACTCTTACTTGCAAGATGCCCGTGCGTTGCATGGAACATCAAGATCTTGTGGGAGAAAAGGATGAATGAGGGAAGACCTTATCTGCAAATGTGGTGAAGAGTGCGGGTAAATTGAAATATTTTCCTTCCTATCCGTCAGATATAAATCGAACGACCTACATTGCAGGATGGCAGGCCCACCATCATCACCAACTCTATTTTTTATCCCTACTCTTATAAAAAGCATTGTCGATGATGATCATGTGCCTGCCATCCTGCAATATAGGCCGTCCGATCTATATCTGATGGATAGGAAGGAAACTATGGCAATTTTGCAAAAAGATACCCACACCCCTCTCCACATTTGCAAATAAGGCCTTCCCACGTTCATCCTTTTCCCCCACAAGATAAACTACTCATACAAATGCATCTTGATGTTCCGTGCAATGCATGGGCATCTTGCTAGTTGTTCCAAAAAGCCCATGTGTGTGAGAGAGAGAGGGAGAGTGGAGGAGGACGGAGTGCATGTGTGACAAAGACACAAGGAGTGTGTGTGTGATAGGTATCATCTCAAAATGAGGCGATAGTGTGTGTGTTCACGATCGAGAGGGCGTGTCTCAAGAAGGGAAGAAAAATCTACATAGATACAAGGAGCGGGAGAGAGACATGTATGCGATGGTGGAAGCACGAGTGTGCGGGTGTATAAACCTATCTAGAGGCTAGCTAGTCGATAAATGTTTGTGAGAGAAATACGAGTCGGGGTGCGAAAGCGAGAGTTTTGTGTGTGTGAGAGAGAGACGGTAGTCGGGAAGGGGAGTAGTGGAAGCAGGAGTTGTGTGTGTGTCTATGAGAGAGAGAGAGAGAGGAGACGGTAGTCGGGGTTGTCTGATCAGTAAACAAATGAATAATGTCAGTCTGCGATGGAGACGAAAAGGAGACCGCAACAAATGTTGTGTCTACAGGAGAGAGAGAGAGAGAGTAATTTTAGTGGTATGAGTCATATGTAGAGACATATAGGGTGTGTGAGAGAATCCCATAGAGAGAAATACAAAGTGAAAGACGAGTGGAGATTATGTGTGTGGCGGTGAAAAAGAAAGCTTAGGTACCGAGTGATACCAGAGAACAGTAGAGACGTGAGAGATAATGAAAACCGTGTAATGTATAATGATAGGGAGAGTGTGACACTTCTCAAGGGAGACGTCGAGAGACCATGTTTGCGAGGATAGGAGAAACATGAAGTGAGCATGCGGGTGAGCTGGAGAAAAGAGAGTGATAGCTACCTGAAGGAGCATGCATGCGAGAGAGATGGGCGTGAAAGGAGTGAAAAAAGGGATTCAAATATTTGAATTCGAGATGATGATACATGTAATCCATACTTGAACCAAAATTGATCTATCAAACATGCATACTCATATGAATTCACGCACATCTATGTTATTTAATATGTAGATATTACTGATCCATACATTTGAGTAGAACATAATTTGGTTAAAAAATTTCAAATTCTACCTTAAGATTTCGAGATCGTTGTATTTGTAAATCATATTATACATATAAAGGAGCAGAATTCTTTGTTGTGCTTTTGAAAGTATATATAAGAAAATGATGTATATAGAATGTAATTCCAATTGAAAATGGATCCCGCCTGAAAAAAATAGAATACAAACGGGATTCGAATTGAGATGGCACGGTAAATGTGCACTCTGCAAAATTTGAACGAAGCGGGGAAAGTCGTAGTAACCGCCCGAAACCAAAATCTGCGAGATGGAAATCACTACTGCCTATCCCTGCCACGCAAAGCCTATCTTCTGGATTTCTATAGGTTTTGATAAGGGTAGGTTTGTAATTTCATCCAAACGTGACGTAACCGCTTCTCACCCGGATTCATACACGGTGGGCGCCAAAACACAATGTGTCCTCGACCGAAATCGACTCCCTCCCCAATTCATATTCATACACGGTGGGCGCCAAAAACAAACTCTCGTCGGCAAATATTCGGTGTATGCGAGATTACCGTCCTATCCCCAACCGACTAATGTTGCTGTGATGTAGTAGAAATTTGAAACGAGGGCTAAGTTTGTAAATTTCCTCGCATTTGAGACAAATGCGTCCTGAATACATGGTTCCCCCTTCCTCTCTACCTCCCTTTCCCCATGCGTACTCCGTGGGCGCCAAAACACCCTCTCCACCCCACCCTCCTCCGTCCGCCGCCGTCCGCCACCCCATCCACCGCCGTCCTCCTCCACCATGCCGGAGCTAATACCCCAACGCCGTCGTCGATCGACCTCCCTCATCCACGGCTTCGGACCGGGATCCTTGCATCCCGTCCTCTCGCTTCATCCCCGCCGTCGTCCACCTTGCCGGTGCCGCTCCTACAACCGTCTCGTCCACCGCACCCCGCCCCTACCGCTGCCGTCTACCCTCCTAGATCTGCTTCCACGCTGCCGACAGCCATCGCTACCGCAGCACCATCAAATTCTCAGCAGATGCGTACACGGCGCCGCACCAGAGGCGGTACTCTTTCGTATCTGCTCAACTTATTTATCGCAGCAAGAAAATAGATCGCCACTGCTTTACTCTGATTTCTTGTCTTGGTTGCGAAGTTGCCTTTGTCAGGTTTGCGCCTTCAGATCCTCCATGGCATGCTCAACACTATACTCCCAATGCTTATGGTTTTCCCCTTTTATATTCCACAGTAGTTAAATCACAGTAGACTAAATTTCAAAATTGGGTCAGTCGATTTTTCAGACCTCGACGGAGTTCGCTGGTGCGATCGAAGGGGCTCAGGTGGTTGTGGGGCCTCGCTGAACGAAGAAAACTCGACGCGGGTGGGGGTTGGGCAGGGTGGGGGTGGGGGTGGCGGAGGAACACAGGCGATGGGGGCCGGTGGTCCGGCCGGCGGCCCGTGCGGTGTTCTGTATGGGAAGAATAAGAGACGAGGAAGAAGAAGGGTTAGGAGACGTAGGATCTTCATCCAACCGCCTGAAATGGTCGGGAGACAGCTGGGAGTTGCATTCTTAATGCGCTCTGGTTCATCATGTGTGGGCACTGCGCAACCAACATTTTATTATCCAAAATCTGCTTCTTCTTCTTTACCATGTTCCTCTTTCGTTCTTCTTTAACATGTACTCTCTCCGTTCCTAAATACAAGTCTTTGTATAGATTCCACCATGGACTACATATGGAGCAAAATGAGTGAATCTACACTCTAAAATGTATCTGGATACATCTGTATGTGATCCATAGTGGAAATCTCTACCAAGACTTATATTTTGGAATGAAGGGAGTATGATAGTAGTACAGTATGTTCCTCGTACTGAAGATGAGCAGGGACATTTGCAGTGTAGAGGTCTATACGGTCAGTTGTGATGGACACTTTGAGCCTCTTTGATTCGTAGGATCTTGTAAACATAGGAACAGGATTTGTAGTGGCCTACCAACTTGAATCCTATAAGAATAGCAAGGACATGCGGGGAGCTATGTCGCCTTTGAGAGTTACACTGATATTAACAGTACCACACCTTCACTTGAAGAGAGCTGGTATCCAAAGCCTTTCTAGCCGTACCGGCAATACTAGCACATATATTCCAGCAAGTTAAACTTTGCTGATTTTACTCTGATGCTTAAGGTTTTCCCGTTATATCTACACTATGATCTGTGTAGCTGCTTTGTGTCGCACTAGCAGCAGTCCACTCTTGAAGCTAAACACTGCAATGACTTACAAAATTGGCACCAAGGCATTGAGTGCCATTCTGGATGCAATGAAACTCATACGCTCCCCACCTGTTGATTCTTGTTCAGAATATGATCCTAATGACTATTCTAACCTCGAGGAGTCAAAGGCAGATGGACTGTCCTGTTCACCCATCAAGGTGTCTGTTCTAATTTGGCAATGTTTTATTGATTGCGAGTATCTTGCATATGTTGTCTTGCATTTCTTCTACTTTGTTGCACCGCCATCTGCTTAGTTTACCCATCATATATGTCGATATGCCATGTCCATCCATTATCAATACATATTCCATCTGTCATCATACCATGTTTTTCCACTCAAATGTTGTTCTTGTGCATTATACATCAAAAAGGAAGAGGGTGATTGCTGAACCTGAAGGAGCACCAGCAAAGTCCTTGAAAAACATGGTGGTGCCGGAGAAATCAAACAGCACCCCACTTATATTGGCTGTACAACTAGTGACACAAAACGTAGGACCGAATCCAGCAGACTGTACCCATACTTTACTGGCCACACCACTAGCCCCACCACATAGGACCTGCACTCCAGCAAAAGGTATACCGATTTCATTTGCCATAGCACCAGCTGTACCATAGAAAAATCCCACTCCAGCAAAAAGTACAGCAAGTCCACCGGCCGAAGACCTATCCCAACTGCAAAGACGGCCAATTCCTGCAGATTGGAACCCCATTCCATTTATTCCCAGTTTCAAAGACAATGCTTTCAATGTTGTTAGGGACTACATGCATATATTCCCATCATGGGAAGATTATTGTGAAGACAAACACCATTTTCACATCTTCCTGTCCAACTTACGTGTAAGTGCTATTATTCATGGTTATTATTTTCCTGTTTTCTACTAATTGAACACATCAATGATTTACATTACATTGTTGTAACTAGGCGAGGGTCAATCTGGATAGTCATGACGAGCAAATCTTGCTTGTGCTTTTCAAGGAAGCATTGCAGCAGTATCGGTGTTACCTGAGGAAATCACACTTTGATGGCAAGTCTATAAACGAATTTTCGGTGAAGTCTCCTGTGCTAAATTTAGAAGACATTGAATAGAAAAACCTTGTTATGCACTGGTCTCGTTCCCAGGATGAGGTACTATCTATGAAATCACATGACAATTTGAACTTCTACTTTTCCGCATGTGCCTTACGGATCTTTTTTGCAGGAAATCTGCTCGAAGAAGAATTCCGGTTTGACAAGAACGACAGGATATCGCAAATATGCTGCCCGCTACTTTGCTCTTGTTAGTACCTGTTGTCCTGTATCACTGTACTTGCATACATACCTGGTTCATTATGCGACAGTAGTATGCATGATAGCTTGCTTATCAATTGTTCGCTCCAAATTATCTGATATGTATGAATGGTTACATTAGTGTAGAATATATCCAATGCCAATGTTTTTTAGCTCTGCATTGTTCTTGTAAGTACATGCTGTCCTTTATCAGTGTGCTTATAATGATAGGTAGTTGTTCATGTACCATCACTCTGCAGCT
Organism: Triticum dicoccoides; assembly: GCF_002162155.2. Classification (NCBI taxonomy): domain Eukaryota; kingdom Viridiplantae; phylum Streptophyta; class Magnoliopsida; order Poales; family Poaceae; genus Triticum; species Triticum dicoccoides. The sequence goes on along the minus strand of NC_041384.1, from coordinate 622,724,516 downwards.
TATTTTCCTTTGCCCTCCATTTTCTACACATCAGATCTATATTTACTCTTACCATAAGGTTGGTACTAAAGAAGTTTAGCTGTGCATTGCTCTTGGCTGTACCTTTTGCCTATATCACTGCACTTACATTTATAGCTACTTGGTTATGTAGCATCACTCTTCATCTTATCTTAAATATTCTCCATTTTTTCATGTATTATCACATCTATATTTACTCTTAACAAAATGTAGAATAAAGGCAATGCTTTTGAAGAAGATTCTGTGGTAAACTTCTTGAATTGCCCCCCCCCCATCAGCATGGACAAGGCCTTTATAGAGCCTGTCTTCACCAATAATGTAAGTTTGCCCATCTCAAGCCTTCAAACTTTGTTGTATATATTTGGTTAGGCATGACTGCAACAGCTGTTTATTTTTGGTGTTTGCATCAAATTGCTTGTTTAAAGTTTATTATGTAGTTCATAAACAAAAGTTAGTCCTTTCTCAATCTAAGTTTTCAGTTGTACAACCAAGTTCCTTCTTCATACCATGTAAATTAAACTATACAGAGCAAGTGATCTTCTTTTGCACTGCAAGTATGCTTCTGTTCTTCATCCGTAATCCAGTGGTGTGGTGAACCTACCCACTACAGCACAATGTCATATTCTGCAATGTCTTAACTATGAACAATGTCATAACATTCTACTATTATTTAAACCGCCTCTTTATTTGCCAATCTAAAATGGTATAAATTGATAGCACACTAACCATTTATACTTATGAGTTCTTGATCTATAATCCGGTGGTGTCGTGAAGCTGCCAACTCCTTCACAATGTCATTTCCTGCCATGTCTTGACCTGAACAATACCATATTGTGTTAATGCAATTTTAAATTGTGTCACTTTATTCGTCAGTAAGAAATGTGATGAATTGTCAGCACTGATACTTTTATGTGCAAAACCTGTCATCTGTCTGCTTGTTTATCTTTCAGAGTGAGGAAGATATAAGTGTTGAACAAGCGCAGTCTCATCATCTTGCTCAGCTACTTGCGCTGCAGCTCCCCAGCAGGGCTAACCTTTCTTGAACTCTATTGAAGTGTTGTCAGTTTTGTATATTATTTTGTCGGCGTGTTTATTTGCACTGGTGGCGATCTTTGATGCCTAGTGTATGTAATCTGTTGTCTGCTTGTGCTTTATTATCATAGTGGTGAACTTTGATGCCCAATGGATGTAATATGCCGTAATTTCTTTATTGTATAGTCTACGTTTTTCTTATTCACGATGTTGCAGTTATTTTACTGTATATATATCATGTCTTCGCAGTAAACCGGCCAAACCGTAAAATTACGGTACATAATCGGGCCGTCATGCAATCACGATGTAGGTTGGGCCTGAAATGTGCCGAACAGCTCACGGGCTGGCAGCAGCCCAAAATGAACCCCAACCCGCCATGACTGTGCGAATCAAATCACGGGCTTTTAACAGGCCAAAATTGTCTCGGTCCTTGTTTGGCCTAATCAGATATCGGCTGCGAGCAGGCCGGATGCAAACCGGGTCGTAGTTAGGCCCAACTATATGACGGGCTTTTAACAGGCCGAAATTAATATAGGGCCGAAATGTTAAACGGGCCCTTAACAGGCCAAAACTAATATCAGGCCGAATTACTAAGTGGGCCTTTAGCAAGTGGGCCCAAAAGCATAGTGTCCAGTTGACGGGCCGAATCTGGTATGGGCCATAATTGATCCCAAAGCCTTTGAAAGGGCCGGACCTGATCTGGGCCGTAATTTGGCCCAGAACATGGTAGGCTTTTAACGGGCCGGATCTCATATGGGCCACTATTAGGCCCGGAGCGTGGCAGGCCATTAATGGACCGGATCAAATATGGTCCGACATTTGGCCCAAAACATGGCAGCCAGTTAATGGGCCGGCCTACTAGGGTCCTCAAAATCTTGTGGGCCTACAGCTGGGCCGGCCCATTAACGTTGGCGAAATCTCATGGGCCTTTAGATGGGCCAGCCCATTATGATCCGCAAGAATCTTGTGGGCCTTTACCTGGGCCGGCCCATTATGGAACACAAAAATCTTGTGGGCCTTTACCTGGGCCGGCCCATTATGGCCCGCAAAATCTTGTGGTCCTTTAGCTGGGCCAGCCCATTATGGTCCGCAAAATCTCATGGGCCTTTAGCTGGGCCGGCCCATTATGGTCCGCAAAATCTTGTGGGCCTTCAGTTGGGCCGACCCATTTAAACTTGATGGGATGGTCCACGTGTCAACATATCATAGGCGTGTCTCGCCCATTGGATGAGTGACACCTGTGCCAACGCGGACCTGACACGTGTCTCCTCCATCCAATAATGATTTTACACATGGACAATCCCCATTGGTCGGGGCTGTTAACGGGTTATCGGATCCAAAACCCGACCCGATAGCTTAACGGCGTTCTGTTACAGTGGATGCCACGTGTCGGTCACCCTTGACGAAAGCACTTTTGTGACGCGCGATTTATCATCATCGAAGTGGACACTTCCGTGATGATAATTTTGGTAATGTCATGGAACACTTCTACGACAGCACAGGTATGACTATCTTGATTTTGTCATAAAATCGTCATGGATGTACATGCATGACAAAAAACGCGACCTACTATGACAAACACGTATCATCACGGAAGTGTATTTTTTTTGTAGTTTAGAGAGTCTCTTGTTTTGTCACTTTCATATACTAGTGGGAATTTTTCATTATAGAACTTGGCTTGTATATTCCATCAATGGGCCTCCTCAAGTGCCCTAGGTCTTCGTGAGCAAGCAAGTTAGATGCACACCCACTTAGTTTCTTTTGTTGAGCTTTCATACATTTATAGCTCTAGTGCATCCGTTGCATGGAAATCCCTACTCCTCGCATTAACATCAATCGATGGGCATTTCCCTAGCCCATTGATTAGTCGCGTCGATGTGAGACTTTCTCCTTTTTGTCTTCTCCACATAACCCCCATCATCATAATCTATTCCACCCATAGTGTTATGTCCATGGCTCGTGCTCATGTATTGCGTGAAGGTTTATGAGTTTGAGATTACTAAAGTATGAAACAATTGCTTGGCTTGTCATTCGGGTTGTGCATGATGAGAGCATTCTTGTGTGACGAAAATGGAGCATGACCAAACTATATGATTTTGTAGGGATGAACTTTCTTTGGCCATGTTATTTTGAGAAGACATGATTTCTTAGTTAGTATGCTTGAAGTATTATTATTTTTATGTCAATATTAAACTTTTATCTTGAATCTTTCGGATCTGAATATTCTTGCTACAATAAAGAGAAATACATGATGAATATGTTAGGTAGCATTCCACATCAAAAAATTTGTTTTTATCATTTACCTACTCGAGGACGAGAAGGAATTAAGCTTGGGGATGCTGATATGTCTCCAACGTATCTATAATTTTTTATTGTTCCATGCTATTATATTATCAACCTTGGATGTTTTATATGCATTTATATGCTATTTTATATGATTTTTGGGACTAACCTATTAACCTAGAGCCCAGTGCCAGTTTCTGTTTTCCCCTTGTTTCGGTGTTTCGCAGAAAAGGAAAATCAAACGGAGTCCAATTGACCTGAAACTTCACGAAACTTTTTTTTGGAAGGAAAGCAACCCGGGAGACTTGGAGTCCACGTAAGGGAAGCAACGAGGAAGCCACGAGGCAGGGGGTGTGCCCACCCCCCTAGGCGCGCCCTCCACCCTCGTGGCCCTCTCGTGGCTCCCCTGACGTACTTCTTCCGCCTATATGTCTCCATATACCCTAAAATGATCAGGGAGAACAATAGATCGGGAGTTCCACCGCCAGAAGCCTCTGTAGCCACCGAAAGCCAATCTAGACCCGTTCCAGCACCCTGCCGGACGGGGGGAATCCCTCTCCGGTGGCCATCTTCGTCATCCCGGTGCTCTCCATGACAAGGAGGGAGTAGTTCTCCCTCGGGGCTGAGGGTATGTACCAGTAGCTATGTGTTTGATCTCTCTCTCTCTCTCGTGTTCTTGAGGTGATACGATCTTGATGTATCGCGAGCTTTGCTATTGTATTTGGATCCTATGATGTTTCTTCCCCCCTCTACTCTCTTGTAATGGATTGAGTTTTCCCTTCGTAGTTATCTTATCGGATTGAGTCTTTAAAGATTTGGGAACACTTGATGTATGTCTTGCCGTGCATATCTGTGGTGACAATGGGATACCACGTGATTCACTTGATGTATGTTTTGGTGATCAACGTGCGGGTTCCGCCCATGAACCTATGCATAGGGGTTGGCACATGTTTTCAGCGTGATTCTCCGGTAGAAACTTTGGGGCACTCTTTGAGGTCCTATGTGTTGGTTGAATAGATGAATCTGAGATTGTGTGATGCATATCGTATAATCATACCCACGGATACTTGAGGTGACATTGGAGTATCTAGGTGACATTAGGGTTTTGGTTGATTTGTGTCTTAAGGTGTTATTCTAGTACGAACTCTAGGGCTGTTTGTGACACTTATAGGAATAGCCCAACGGATTGATTGGAAATAATAAATTTGAGGTGGTTTCGTACCCTACCATAATCTCTTCGTTCGTTCTCCGCTATTAGTGAATTTGGAGTGACTCTTTGTTGCATGTTGAGGGATAGTTATGTGATCCAATTATGTTATTATTGTTGAGAGAACTTGCACTAGTGAAAGTATGAACCCTAGGCCTTGTTTCAACACATTGCAATACCGTTTACGCTCACTTTTATCATTAGTTACCTTGCTGTTTTTCTATTTTCAGATTACAAAAACCTTTATCTGCCATCCATATTGCACTTTTATCACCATCTCTTCGCCGAACTAGTGCACCTATACAATTTACCATTGTATTGGGTGTGTTGGGGACACAAGAGACTCTTTGTTATTTGGTTGCAGGGTTGCTTGAGAGAGACCATCTTCATCCTACGCCTCCTACGGATTGATAAACCTTTGGTCATCCACTTGAGGGAAATTTTCTACTGTCCTACAAACATCTGCACTTGGAGGCCCAACAACGTCTACAAGAAGAAGGTTGTGTAGTAGACATCACAATCCGTGCTAAATTCTCCTCACGCTTATAGTCAAAATAAAGCGTTCACTAAACGATAGCGCTTGTTGGGAGGCAACCCAATTTTATTTTTATCCCTTGATTTTTGCTCCTGTTTAGTAATAAATATTTTGTCTAGCCTCTGTGTAGGTTGTGTTTTTTGTGTTTAATTAGTGTTTGTTCCAAGTAGAACCGTTGGGAAGACTTGGGGAAAGTCTTGATATCTTGCTGAAAAAAACAGAAACTTTAGCGCTCACAAGAACTGGTGCCATTTTTATTTGGAAGGTTATATTTAGTTAATTCTTTTTGAAGATGATTAATAGATAAATTCCTCACGTCCAGCAATTTATTTTAGAATTTTTGGGGTTCCAGATCTTGCGCTAGCTACAGATTACTACAGACTGTTCTGTTTTTGACAGATTCTGTTTTTCATGTGTTGTTTGCTTATTTTGATGAATCTATGGCTAGTAAAATAGTTTATATACCATAGAGAAGTTGGAATACAGTAGGTTTAACACCAATATAAATAAAGAATAAGTTCATTACAGTACCTTGAAGTGTTCTTTTTTTTTTCTTTTGCTAACGGAGCTCACACGATTTTCTACTTTAAGTTTTGTGTTGTGAAGTTTTCAAGTTTTGGGTAAAGATTTGATGGATTATGGAACAAGGAGTGGCAAGAGCCTAAGATTGGGGATGCCCATGGCACCCCCAAGATAATCTAAGGACACCTAAAATCCAAAGCTTGGGGATGCCTTGGAAGGCATCCCCTCTTTTCGTCTACTTCTACCGGTAACTTTACTTGGACCTGTATTTTTATTCACCACATGATATGTGTTTTTCTTGGAGCGTATTGTATGATTTGAGTCTTTGCTTTTTAGTTTACCACAATCATCCTTGATTTACACACCTTTTGAGAGAGCCATACATGATTTGGAATTTGTTAGAATACTCTATGTGCTTCACTTATATCTTTTTGAGTTATATAGTTTTGCTCTAGTACTTCACTTATATATTTTAGAGCACAGTGGTGGATTTGTTTTATAGAAACTATTGATCTCTCATGCTTCACTTAGATTATTTTGAGAGTCTTAAATAGCATGGTAATTTGCTTAAATAATCCTAATATGCTAGGTATTCAAGATTAGTAAAAAAATTCTCATGAGTGTTTTGAATACTAAGAGAAGTTTGATGCTTGATGATTGTTTTGAGATATGGAGGTAATAATATCAAAGTCGTGCTAGTTGAGTAGTTGTGAATTTGAGAAATGCTTGTGTTGAAGTTTGCAAGTCATGTAGCATGCACGTATGGTAAAAGTTATGTAACAAATTTGAAACATGAGGTGTTATTTGATTGTCTTCCTTATGAGTGTTGGTCGGGGGCGAGCGATGGTCTTTTCCTACCAATCTATCCCCCTAGGAGCATGCACGTAGTGCTTGGTTTTTGATGACTTGTAGATTTTTGCAATAAGTATGTGAGTTCTTTATGACTAATGTTGAGTCCATGGATTATACGCACTCTCACCCTTCCATCATTGCTAGCCTCTTCGGTACCGTGCATTGCCCTTTCTCAGAGTTGGTGCAAACTTCGCCGGTGCATCCAAACATCATGATATGATGCGCTCTTTCACACATAAACCTCCTTATATCTTCCTCAAAACAGCCACCATACCTACCTATTATGGCATTTCCATAGCCATTTCAAGATATATTGCCATGCAACTTTCCACCATTCCGTTTTTCATGACACATTCATCATTGTCATATTGCTTAGCATGATCATGTAGTTGACTTAGTATTTGTGGCAAAGCCACCGTTCATAACCCTTTCATACATGTCACTCTTGGTTCATTGCATATCCCGGTACACCGCCAGAGGCATTCATATAGAGTCATATCTTGTTCTAAGTATCGAGTTGTAATTCCTGAGTTGTAAGTAAATAGAAGTGTGATGACCATCATTCATAGAGCATTGTCCTAAAAAAGACCAAAAAAGGCCAAATAAAAAAATAAAAGGGACAATGCTACTATCCTTTGCCACACTTGTGCTTCAAAGTAGCACCATAATCTTCATGATAGAGAGTCTTTTGTTTTTCACTTTCATATACTAGTGGGAAATTTTCATTATAGAACTTGGCTTGTATATTCCAACAATGGGCCTCCTCAAGTGCCCTAGGTCTTCGTGAGCAAGCAAGTTGGATGCACACCCACTTAGTTTCTTTTGTTGAGCTTTCATACATTTATGGCTCTAGTGCATCCGTTGCATGGCAATCCCTACTCCTTGCATTAACATCAATCTATGGGCATCTCCATAGCCCATTGATTAGCCTCGTTGATGTGAGACTTTCTCCTTTTTTGTCTTCTCCACATAACCCCGATCATATTCTATTGCACACATAGTTAGTGCTATATCCATGGCTCGCGCTCATATATTGCGTGAATGCTTATAGGTTTGAGATTACTAAAGTATGAAACAATTTCTTGGCTTGTCATCGGGGTTGTGCATGATGAGAGCATTCTTGTGTGATGAAAATGGAGCATGACTAAACTATATGATTTTGTAGGGATGAACTTTCTTTGGCCATGTTATTTGGAGAGGACATAATTGCTTAGTTAGTATGCTTGAAGTATTATTATTTTTATGTCAATATGAACTTTTATCTTGAATCTTTAGGATCTGAATATTCATACCACAATTAAGAAGAATTACATTAAAATTATGCCAAGTAGCACTCCGCATCAAAAATTCTGTTTTTATCATTTACCTACTCGAGGACGAGCAGGAATTAAGCTTGGGGATGCTTGATACGTCTCCAATGTATCTATAATTTTTTATTGCTCCATGCTATATTATCTACTGTTTTGGACATTATTGGGCATTATTATCCACTTTTATATTATTTTGGGACTAACCTATTAACCGGAGGCCCAATCTAGAATTGTTGTTTTTTTTGCCTATTTTAGGGTTTCGAAGAAAAGGAATATCAACCGGAGTCCAAATGGAATGAAACCTTCGGGAACGTGATTTTCTCACCGAACATGATCCACGAGACTTGGACCCCATGTCAAGAAACAAAGGAGGAGGCCACGAGGTAGGGGGGCGCGCCTACCCCCCCCAGGCGCGCCCTCCACCCTCGTGGCCCCCTTTTGCTCCACCGACATACTCCTTCCTCCTATATATACCTACGTACCCCCAAACGATCAGATACAGAGCCAAAACCCTAATTCCACCGCCACAACTTTCTGTATCCACGAGATCCCATCCTGGGGCCTGTTCCAGAGCTCCGCCGGAGGGGGTATCCATCACGGAGGGCTTCTACATCATCACCATAGCCCCTCCGATGAAGTGTGAGTAGTTCACCTCATACCTACGGGTCCATAGTTATTAGCTAGATGGCTTCTTCTCTCTTTTTGGATCTCAATACAATGTTCTCCCCTCTCTTGTGGAGATCTATTCGATGTAGTCTTCTTTTTGCGGTGTGTTTGTTAAGATCGATGAATTGTGGGTTTATGATCAAGTCTATCTATGAACAATATTTGAATCTTCTCTGGATTCTTTTATGTATGATTGGTTATCTTTGCAAGTCTCTTTGAATTATCAGTTTGGTTTGACCTACTAGATTGATCTTTCTTGCAATGGGAGCAGTGCTTAGCTTTGGGTTCAATCTTGCAGTGTCCTTTCCCAGTGACAGTACGGGCAGCAAGGCACGTATTGTATTGTTGCCATCGAGGATAACAAGATGGGGTTTTCATCATATTGCATGAGTTTATCCCTCTACATCATGTCATCTTGCTTAAGCCGTTACTCTGTTTTCATGAACTTAATACTCTAGATGCATGCTAGATAACGGTCGATGAGTGGAGTAATAGTAGTAGATGCAGGCAGGAGTCGGTCTACTTGTCTCGGACGTGATGCCTATATACATGATCATACCTAGATATTCTCATAACTATGCTCAATTCTGTCAATTTCTCAACAGTAATTCGTTCACCCACCATAAAATACATATGCTCTTGAGAGAAGCCTCTAGTGAAACCTATGGCCCCCGGGTCTATCTTCATCATATTAATCTTCCAATACTTAGTTATTTCCTTTGCTTTTTTACTTTGCTTTTATTTTACTTTGCATCTTTATCATAAAAATACCAAAAATATTATCTTATCATATCTATCAGATCTCACTCTCGTAAGTGGTCGTGTAGGGATTGACAACCCCTTATCGCGTTGGTTGTGAGGATTTATTTGTTTTGTGCAGGTGTGAGGGACTCGCGCGAAGCCTCCTACTGGATTGATACCTTGGTTCTCAAAATCTGAGGGAAATACTTACGCTACTTTGCTGCATCATCCCTTCCTCTTCGAGGAAAACCAACGCAGTGCTCAAGATGTAGACAAATTGAAACTATAGTGGAGTGATTATCTTTTTCTCTCCACAACAAGCGTTTCAATTTGTGTACGTGGCATTAAAGAAAAGAAAATCTCTATTTAAGGTGACTAACTGTACGACTCCTAATTACTACTAGTAGTATTGTTCACTTGTGCTCCCCGGCCCTCCATTCATTGAACAACCCCATGGGTGAATAAACATACAGTACTAGTATTTATATAGAATGAACAAGCTCGAACTATTTTCACGTAGTTAAAAGTTGAGGGAGGGGCTTTTCCCGGGCAGTACGTGCGGCAGTTTTCGCGTAGGCGGTTTGACAGAGAGGCGAGGAGGGTGAGGGGGTAGCGGATTCAACTTATTGCTGGAAAGGTCGGGCTATGTGATTTGATGACGTGTTACTGCTGGAAAGACTTATGATATGACTGCTCACTATAGTCATGAATTACTGGCGCTACGACCGGGGTGATGCCCCCCTTCCGTTCCGCACTCTAATCTGGTGCATGACACGTCGACCCGGATGCTGGCTCTCCCACATGTCGGCGAAGTACGTAGTAATAAGGAGCAAAGAATCATGTGGTATATACTGGTACTACTACTCACGTCAAAGGAGTGCGAACCACGGCAGCCCAGTGAACTAGCAGTGCGAACCACGGCAGCCCAGTGAACTAGCAGTAGAAAACAATGTGGTGATATGGCCATAAAAAACAATGTTCTACGGTCCAGACTGTAGCATGTATAGTACTACTCCTCTTTGTTTGGATCCCTAAGTTAGAGCTAGTTTGGGTTGAAATATCCTCAAATTATCCAAACAGGAGGGGTTAGTTTGAGCTAGTTTGCTCTAACCTAGCTAAAAAAACTAACCTGGTGGAGAGGTTCTAATTGGGTTAGTTCTCCTCGGGCCCACTAAAAGAGAACTAAAAAATCTCCCCTGCCCGCACCAGATCG
>NC_041384.1:622698979-622713946 GCF_002162155.2 Triticum dicoccoides | reverse complement strand
CCCCATCGGGCTGCCCGCCCAAGCGCCACTCTGCCACTCGCCCTCTCTCTATTCCGGCCGCCCTCTCCCTCCGGCCTTTCGAAGCTCAACCCGCTCCCCCTTCACCAGACATTTTTCTCCCTCTGTCGTGCGCGGCGGTGGCGCATCTATAAGGGAGGTCGCAAGAGGGGTGAGTTTGTTCGTTCCTTCTCTGTCTCATAGCCATATCATTGATCTTGCTCGCTCAAGCGCTAATTCTGATTTGGAAAAGTAGATCCTGATTAAACTTGGTATAGATTTGTGGTGCACGCATGGAATTGTCTGATGCTACTTGAGGAGGTAATAAATCATTCAAGAGGCCCAAAGATTCAGTTCACCTTTCTAGGTATTTCAGTTTCAGGCTTGCATTATTTCAAGAGGCCCAAAGATTCAGTTTGCAGTCGTCGGCAAGCGGCCCTGCTACCCATGCCGGTGTCGACCTCAACTCGCAAGTGCCAGCGTCGGAGGGGTTCCCGGGGCTTGGGCTCTACAGATCCTTCCTCTAGAGCGACGATGACGAGCTCCTCCCTAGGTGTGTGTCGGCGTTCTGGGAACGGGGGTCCCCAGACTTGCCTGCCTGCGGCCTGCGACGTGGCTCGAGTGGGGGCCCAGTGCGGCCTGTCTTCATCAGCTCAAGCTCAAGACCCTCGCGAGGGGCCAAGCCTCGCGGGGAGGACAACAGGAAGCTTCCTCAGAGGCAGCCTCGTCAGGCAGGCTCGCGAGGAGGCGGAGAGATCAAGGCAGGACACCTCGCGACGAGCCCGTGACGCAAGCCATGACGATTGAGACCAGGCGGGCGCTAGCCTGCGCAGTGTCCTGGTTTCCTCTTTGGTGTAAAGGGGGCAAGCATAGGCCAAGGCATCGGGCAAAGGTTGCCATTCCGGTGCAACGAGACCAAGACCAGTAGAGCGGCAAGACGGAGGTCACCGTGGAGCCCAAGACGGCGTCATCACCAGTGCTTCTGCCAGCCGAAGACCACCTTTGGTCAGGATAACTTGTACTACCTGTTCCCCTTCAAAATGGCCAATTGTTGGCGCCCTTCCCGCTCATTATTTGGGGAGAGGCCCAGGGCCTCTATAAATAGAGCTAGCCACAACAGAGTAGAGACGACTAGAGAATCGAGAGAAACATCTAGAAAACACCCAGAGATCTGGTAGAGCCCTAGCAGAGAGAGAAAGAGAGAGAGAGAGAGAGAGAGAGAGAGGCGACTGAACTCACCCTAGCAGTTCATCGCACCAGCTCAAGAACACCTCTCGCGAGGCTGTTCTTCCTTTGTACTGTTCATCATCAGCCCCCTGAGGCAATCCACCACACCACACACTGGAGTAGGGTATTACACCACAGCGGTGGCCCGAACCAGTATAAACCTTGTGTCCCTTGTGTTGTTCATTGTTTCCAGTTCAAATCACGCGAGGAGATTGGGCGTAGATCGGTAGGGGAGAGATCTCCACGCGCACCCCAGTGTTCGAACCTCAAGGGTCTGCCGGAACCCGAAATCTGACATTTGGCGTGCCAGGTAGGGGTGCGCCGGAATCTTTCATCCGCCGTTCAGGTGTGATCTTTTGTCGTGTCCATGGCTAACGCTCCTCGGGCTCGCGCCGAGTGCCGGGCTGCTCTTGCCACCCGTGTCACCCAGACGGCGCCTGTCGGCGGACGTCCTTGTCGTTCCCCGTCGCCTGCCGCCAACGCCGCCACCAGCCCGACGGGGAACGAGCAGCAGGCCTCCTCCTAGCATCCTTCGGTGTGGCAGGAGGGCCACACCGCCACACCGTCGCTGACTCTAGCCGCTTTGTCGTCCCACGCCCGTCGCGCCCCCACGGACGCGCACGCCGCGCTGCTCCTGGCAAGAAAACTCTTGCACTACCGCCCGGTCGACGACCTCTACGAAGACTGGGTCACCCACATCACCAAGCTCGTCAGCGTCGTAGGGGGCTCCCCCTTGCCGTCCCTCTCCACTACAAAAAAAAGACACATCTGTGACATTTTGGGCCGAACGAAAAAAAATTCTGTCATACATATGACACTTCTATGACAATAATTGTGACAAAACCCGGTATCATCATAGATGTGGTGGGCTCCTACTTCTATGACAAAAAATCATGACAGAAAATGGGCTTTTCGTCCTGGGCGGGCCGGAGAAGCAGTTGCATGACATTCTTTGGGCCGTCCATGACGGAAAAAACCGTGGTAGAAGCGAGGGGGAGGAAAATTTCGAGGAGTTCCTGGTTACGGTGGGAGGTTGGGGGCCGAGCGATGCGTGTTTCTCTCGTACACGTACGCGCGTGTGTGCGAGGCATTAGCTCTAACTGAACCCGAGCAAGGCGTTGGGCTCTAACTGAACCCGAGCGATTGCACTGCAGGCTACGCGTTACTGAACCCGAGTGATCGATCTATGGCTGTTAACTGAACCCGATCGAGCGATTCCTTGGCTACTGCTGCTAACTAAAGCCGATCGATGCTGCCTCTGGATGAACAGTGAGTGTTGCGGAGGGGTTTGGATGAACAGTTCTCGGTGGGGGTGGATGAACAGGACCCCGTGGTGTTGCCTCTGGATGAACAGGACCCCGATCGATTGAGTCGGTTGGGGCTGGATGAACAGGACCCCGTGGAGGGCTTGATGAACAGGACCACCCCGTGGAGGGCAGGATGAACAGTAGATGGTGGAGGGGTGCCCGTGGAGGGGTGGTTGAATAGGACCCCGTGGTGTGGAGGGCTGGATGAACAGTAAACGGTGGAGGGGAGGTTGAACAGTAGCCGGTGGAGTAGCGCGCGCTGGAGGCTGGATGAACAGGAGCCCGTGGAGGCTGGAGGAGGTCGACGGTGGATGAACAGTAGCTCGTGGAGGCTGGAGGGGGTCGACGATGGAGATGAACAGTATCCCGTGGAGTCCCCTTTTGCGGTACGCCACACCCCTCCCGATGAACAGGACCCCCGTTTCGACCGTAGCGCTCCAACACAAGTCCGTTGTGCGGTACGCCAGGCCTCGTTTCCATCGCCTCTTCCGTCCAAGCCCTCCCGATGAACATGACCACGCATTCCGTTCTGACCCATGAACACGACGATGACGCTGTTTCTCCGTTCTGACCCAGCCATGTACACGAGCCCTCGCCGTATGTATGCACGAGTAGGCGTTCGAGACCCCGCCCGTATGTACACATACGTGGCCGTATTTTCTTTCTTGCACCCTGGCCGTTGTACGTACATGTACATGCTACGTGCGCGCCTCTACTACGACACGTGTGCGCCTCTACATCGACCAGTATGTACGTACACGTTCGCGACCAGAATGACAACGCTACGTACGCTTCGACCAGGTGGGTCCCAACTGTTAGGCACTTCCTTGCCTGCGAAGATGTAGCTGGTGGGTCCCAGCAGTCAGGGGGAGAATCATTTTTTTCCCGGACGCACTTCCTTGCATGTGAAGTTGTAGCTGGTGGGTCCCAGCAGTCGGGGGGCCGGTGGGTCCCAGCAATCAGGGGGGCGAATCATTTTGGTTTTCTTTTTTTTGCCCGGACGCACTTCCTTGCGTGCGAAGATGTAGCTGGTGGGTCCCAGCAGTCAGGGGGGCGAATCGTTTTTTTTTTTGCCCAGACGCACTTCCTTGCGTGCGAAGGTGTAGCTGGTGGGTCCCAGCAGTCAGGGGGGAAACGTTTTCTTCGTGAAATACGGTGGACCGTCCGGTGGGTCCCTGCTGTCAGGTGGAGGAATCATTATTTTCTGCGTAATAAGGAGGCACTTCCTTGCTGCCGCCATGGACCCAGCTGTCAGCCTCTCCACGTACAGTCCACGTCCAATGGAAGTTGTTCCTTGACCACATTGACCATGCCACGCCGAGAGCATCAGGGCGGTGGACGACGGCGAGGCCTAGGAAGGGGACGACGCGGAACCGGTGAAGACACGGCAGTGGATGCCCACGCGGAGAGGAGTATGAGGGTTCACTCGTTCAGCTGCGGTGTGAGGCTGCCGTCGCCGCAGGGCCTGGCCAGCGGTGGGAATAGTAGGGGCGGTGAGACCTCCGCGGCAGGACAGCCGGCCAAGGGAGGCGGGAGCAGGCGACACGACCGGCGCTGCTTTGGGCGGCTGGACCAAGAAGACCATAGGTTGAAGAAGCACTACGGCCGTTGGATGGACATCATACGGTCACTGCAGCTAGAATCGTTTATATTGACTAAGTTGACAAAGCCCTTGGTACGTCAACTTAGTAGGCCCACAGGTCAGCTTCCGAAACGGTGCACCCCAGATGTCAGGGGGAGGAATCATTTCTTGGGTGGGTGAAGCTAGAATATCCGAGATTGAAGAAGAAGCACGGCATCCGTTGGATGGACATCCAACGGCCACTGCTGCTAGAACCGTGTGTTGACTATAAGTTGACAAAGCCTTGCATACGCGTCAACTCTGTTTTTTTAGGGGACGCGTCAACTTAGTAAGGCCAGAAGTGTGTGGCAGAGAACATATAGCCCATTTGAGATTTGTAAGAATGTGTAGCCCATTTTTGAATTCTAATGGAATTTACTACAGCCCATTTACAGTTTGTTAAAAGTACAACCCATTTCAACCAACCCTTCAAAACAGAATTCAATAAAATTTCCCACATTTTGATGGGATTCGAAATATTTTTATCCCGAAATTTCTAGTCAGATTAAATAAATTTATATTACATAAAAATCCAACGAAACATTGCGCTTGCAACAATTAATGAAATTAAAATTTTCAATATCCAAAAATAATATTTTATAAAGTAATCACGTGTTTGGTGCATTTTTAATAGTTACTGCCCAGTGTTTATAATTACATCCCATTTATTATTTCTTAAAGCCCATTTTCCTGTTAAGCCTAATGCATCCCTCCTAGGAAAGATTTGCAGCCCAGCGGGGCGGAGAATAACAACTTGACCTTGCCTGGGTATTCCTAAAAAAGTATAGCTGGGCTAGCCATTTTCAGCTTGAAAAAAATTAATATCTGGGCTGGATATCTGTCCTGGGCTAGATGGGCCACAGCCCGCCCAGTTAATACCTGCAGCGATGTTTTCGTTGTTTTTCAGAGGAGAAAAATTAATATCTGGGTTAAACATCGAAAAACTCTGCAGTGCTCACACCTCAAAAACACAAATACTGCTCGAGCTGCTTGGTCCCAGCTGTCGGTCGCTTCTTGTGCAATTCTCTCGTTTATTGACTACTACATAAGTTGACAATGGTGTGGGACCGTGATGTCAGGAAACCAGGGGGAGCAAAATAAATTACTCCAGCGAGCGCTTCCACCTCTGCCTCGTTGTCTCCCATGGAAACCCCTTTCCTCCCTTTTTTTTGCTCGGGCAAGGACCAATGCATGCAGCACGTCCATGCGGTTATTAGGCAAGAAATAAAAGCGCTTTGCATGCTATGAATTACGATGGCCTGCATGGGTAGCTAATAAGGCGTCCTCTTAACTGCTGTGATTAAATGTTGTGTTTAGAAGAGAGAAATATTCTTCTTTTCCACCAATCTGCTTGCACCTAGGTCGTGATGCACCTTCTAATACGACTTATTCACCTAGACGGAGGGAGTATAGTTTTATACATATATATATATAATAAGGAGGCACTTGCGTACGTGAGGCTATGGACCTGGTGGGTCCCCATTTTCATCCTCTCCAAGTAAAGTCATCTCCTCGCCCGCGCGCGCTTTCCGCCTGAAACAGTCAGCGCTGCCCGCCCCGCTTCCCGGTGTAGGCGATTGCTCCGCCTTCAAACGACACAAGTGTCGTCCGTCCGTCCATCTGCTTCCCACATTAATGATACGCGGTTGCCAAGGCGGCTACTCTGGCACCACACGTCCGTCCCTCTGCCCGCCCACCATTGCTATATAAACTGCTGCGCCGGCCATAGCCGCAGTCATCCGCATCCGTTCCCTTTCTCCTGTCCACACCACTATTGCCCACCATGGCTTCCTCGCGCTCTAGCGCTCTTCGGGACGGGCGGACGATGGACCACAAGGAGATGGCAGCCATTGCTGCCGATCGGCTAGCCGGCAGGCAGCCGGAGGACGACGACGTCCCAATGGAGAACATGGTAGTCGACGATCCGGCGCCAACCCCCTCCTCCGCGCCATCCTCGCTGGTGCAATGCACCATGACCATCGGCGAGGCCCGTGCCCAATATATGGACAGTGTGAGGCAGATGTGTCAGGAGCAGTTCAGGGAGGTGCAGGCCGATGCCGCCTACAACCACCATCTCCTCCAGGAGCACCTGCAGGCGGAGGAGCAGATCGCCACGGAGCGGGCGGAGCAGGAGGCGCTGCTCGACTCGTACCGCTCCGCCTGCAAGGGCCGCCTCGAGCGCTGGCGGTACCGCATGTGGGTGGCGGAGGCTGCGGCCGCCTACAAAGAGGCTAGCAAAGAGGGTGATGAAGCGGGCGATGCACTGTTTGGCGAGACCGAGGATGAGGTAGAGGACAATGCCGGCTCCGACGATTCCCTGCTACGCTGGCGTCGACGAGGCCCTGCTCCGCCGAGGCCCCGCGGCGCCAACAACGAGGCAGAGGACACCGCCGGCTCCGCCGAGGCCCCGCCCCGCCAACAATGAGGCAGAGGACATCGCCGGCTCAGCCGAGGCCCCACCCTGCCGGCAACACGGGGGAGGATTTCCACCGCTCCGTTGAGGCGCCGCCCGCCGGCAACGAGACAGAGGACATCGCCGGCTCCGCCGAGGCCCCGCCCCGCTGCCAACGAGGCCGCGTCACACAAAAAACGAGGAAGAGTAGAACACGGTAGGCCGCCGCCGCTCGAGTCCAAGTAAGGCCACCGCTGCTACCCTCCTGTTGAAGCCAAGCTAGGCGGGTTGACCATTGACGGTCGGTTAGCTTCTTGGCGGTGACGTGGAGTCGGGGAGTTCTGCTATTGAATAACGCTGCTTCTACTTAACTGCTGGTGCAGTTGGCTGACTAACACGTGGGCCCAACAGGCCACATGTCAGTTACGCAACTGCACCTGCAGTTAAGTCACTGAAGCTTCTGTTCAGCTCAGCGGGACACATGTGGGTAGCTTTGGTTAATTAATTATACCTCCTTCGTCACCAAGCTTCCTCCTTCGTGGATCTCATTGGCACTCTTGATGTGGAAGAAAAGGCGAGAGCAAAGGACACACATGCTTGAGGAATTGAGGGAGGATCTAGTGCCAATATGGTACAGAAGAACTTCCAGCCCCACAAGTTCAAGAACAAGGGCAAGTTTGATGGTAAAGCAAAGTTTGATGGGAAGAACAAGGCTGTGCAACACACGAACTTCAAGAAGAAGAATGACAAGAAGAAAGGTGTTTGTCATGTGGTAATCCTGATCATTGGGCTCCTAGTTGCCCTAATCTCTATGACAAGCTAGGCCGGTTAATTAATTATACATCCAGCGCACCCCTTTATAGTTGAAATGTAATGAAATCCGGCATGTTTTTTATGAAATCCGACCGTGTATGAATGAATTTATTTCGATTAGTTCAAATTCATGTATCACTGGCATTGGATGAACATGCAAAACAATACGTACTAGCATTATTCCCAGGGTGATCACCTCGTTTGCAGCAGTTTCACATGTACTCCCTCCGGTCCTTTCTAGTCTGCATACAAGTTTTGTCTGCAGTCAAAGTATCTCTACTTTGACCAATCTTATACAAAAAAGTATGCACTTACACAATGTGCGAAGTAAAAAGGAACAGAAGGAGTACAAAGAGTTTGAGCAGCTTTTTAGCGTTTCTATACATTGCAATCAAACACACAGGCCTGGCAATCCATAGAGAACATTCAAAACAATCGATGATTATGCATCTCAGCGACTCACATGTCAGAGGCAATATTTACTTCACAACTAAAGAATAAAGAAAAAATTGATCGACGCTGCTGAAAGCAAAGGGCGTCCCATTCGAAAATATCAAACGCATGTCTTTCTAAAATCAATGAGCAAAATTTGACAAGGTTGTCCCATTCCAAAATATCAAATGCCTGCGATTGTGGAATGGACAGGGTTTGCCATCAGTTAGGACATTGACATGGCACCTCGTGCTAAATAAACTAGCTATTCTTTTTGTGCAGTTCCACCAAAATCAACCAAATTTGCGCGTAGCTTGTATGATTTCTCCCTTATATGTTGCAACGCCTTGAACTTATCGGCACCTCCTTTCTTGTGGTGGAAATGAATGACTCGATGTATTCATGAACATTTTGTGCAGTTCCCATTGAAATCAAGCTGAGCATCCCTGTTTGCGCAAATACAAAAAAGTGATTAGTATAGAGCAAACTGTACTATGAATTGACAGTTTCAACAGGCACATACATGGTCCATGTAGAGCACACTTTTAGAAAAATGGAACAACAACAAAAAAATGGAGATTTTGTCAGTCCTTCTGAGCTGGAGTTAGTTTGGTCTTGTGGGGAGTAATGTAACCATCCTTCAACTGCTCCTTCTAATGATAAGATAGACAGGGCTTCTTCATCCTGGCATAATCGGAACTAGTCACTTCACGTACTCCATATTCTTCTTCAGAGGAAGATGATCCTGTTGTGCAACGACAAGAGGACTACTAAATGCTAGCATCACTGTTTGCTCGAAAAAAAGGAAAGGAAATATTTAAAACAGCACAGATGAAGCACTTCTCAAGGATAATACCAGTTTTTCATGACAGTATCTAAACAGTAGCACAACACCAATAGAGATGACAAAGCTCAATCATATGGATGAAATTAGTGGGCGAGTACCAACCTTTGTCGGGAGGCTTATTGTGTAGACCATACAGATGAAGCATCTATGGTGGTGGCCAAGCTTACTATATACGCCTCGATTAGTTTAATGTTCCCAACATCTTCTTGTGCAGTTCCACTAAAATATATGGTATCTTCAAAGAAGATCCCTGTTTGCACAAGTAGAGATAACCACATATTACATTAAGAGTGGCATCAAATCAGTGGCAAAACAATTGCTCGTTCCAGCCATAGCAATAAATTAAGATGCAAAACTATATCATTACTTGTGCCATCACAGTTCCAGTGCTTCATTACAGCACCGGGAGTTGATTTTTGTTTTTCTTCCCCTTGTTCTTCCCCTTCATCACTTGGTTCAATAACAAACAAGCTTCGCCTTCAATGTAAGATTTGGCATGTCAATTAGGGAGCACAAGTATAGTACTAAACTTAATTTTCTGATGAAAGTGGCAAAATATAGGCCAGCAATTGTGAAATATCCTTATCTTACCTCAATGGGATATTACAGTGCACATACAGATTGGAAGTCTTGTCTCCATTTGTGCAGTTCACTAAAATCAGGCAACATTATCCTACAAGTAGCACAACATATGAATGCACACTGCAGAATCATGTGAAAGAAGGCTAGTACTGACCTCTCATGATGCAGAATTCAAACAACTCACAAGAAGAAGATCTGAACCAAATTCGCCTTAATGGATAGGAAGTAAGATCTCCTCTTGTGCAGTTCCACTAAGATCAAGCAATCAAGCAACATTGTCGGTGTGACATTTTGGTTGAACTGCACAAAACACTCTTAAAACAAAAGTGTTTTGTGTAGTGCAACAAAAGGTCACAACGGCAACAAGGTGAAGCAGATAACCCTGTTTACACAGAGGTGCAAAGGAAACATTTAGTGGTCAATAACGGTGGATGACACAGAAGCCAATAAAAAGAAGCATCTACCTTATCTAAATGGGAAAGAAAGCAAGACAGTAGCATTTCTCAAACGGTGTCATTGATTAATATTAACATAGAGATTATATTAATAATAAAATTCGTTAAACATGTAATTTGCTTTTAACTGTGGCATTGCATCAATTTGCAGTGGCATTATTAGAGGGTGTTTGTTTACAGGGACATTTTGGTGTAGGACTAAACAAACTCCGTGTCAGTCCGTGTTGGTCCCAGTTTTGTTATCAGACGCCTTTCCCTATGTGAGCGCAGTAAATCTAGTCCTGCTCAAACTCTACAGCCTTGTCCCTTCCTTTCCTTTTTGAACTAGTACTTTCGCCCCTTCCTTTCCTTTCTGAACCACGTCCTAGATTTATGCAATACAACTTTCCCCACTACTTTCCCCCATTCCTTTCCTCTTTGAACCACGTTCTAGATTAATGCTATACAACTTTCCCCCTTCATTTCCTCTTTGAACCACGTCCGAGATTCATGGTATATACAACTTTTCCCACTCCTTTCCTCTTTGAACCGCGTCCTAGATTCATGGTATACATGCAGCTAGAGCAATGCATGTGGAGTAAGTAAATTATACCTTAAGGTTCTTGGGGCGTGGTTCGGCGGGCGACGGGACGGAATAGCGGCGAAGAAGAAGGGGTCGGAGGCCCTCCCGCGCCGCCGCTCGGTGGAAAGTGAACAGCTGCGCCGGTAGTCCCTCGCCGACGGCGATAGTGTTAAGCCTCCTTCCCTTCCCGGCGGACGGATCCTGCCGGCTCTTTGAGCAGCAGTGAGGGCAGAGAGAGGCCAACAAAGTCTTGTTTAGATCTGGAGAGGGCGAGAGAGTGTGAAGAGAGCAACTACAAGCGCTGAGGCTCCAGCGGGAGAGGGAGAGAGAGTGTGAAGAGAGCAACTACAAGCGCTGAGGCTCCAGCGTGTATATATACTGGAGAGAGAGTGTGAAGCATGCAAACCCTATAAAACATTTTGACCAGTCAAAGAATCCTCCTGGCACAAATGCTCAAGTGTAGTTATCGAACCCGAGACCTCAAGTTTGATGAGCGAACAGGCTAACCAGCTACACAACCCTCCCGTTATGTTCAACGAGAGGGAAATAACCTTTTATACATTCCTGAATCCTTATTATAACATGCACACAAATTTTGGGCACTTGTATTCGACTTAAGTCAGTGTGCCACCGTATCTCCTATACTTACTACTCCCTCCGTCCAGGTGTAATAAGTCACGTTAGAAGGTGCAACAGGACCAAGGTGCGCGCGCGCGCGCGTGTGTGTGTGTGTGTGTGTGCGTGTGTGTGTTTAACACCATGTGTGTGTTAGAGAGAGCGACAGATCGACCTACTCCTACAGAGAGATGTTGTGTAGTTTATGATTTTAGCCGCGAGAGTCGGTGCATCCTCTCGTTTCCGGGCATGTCCGGTAGGGACATGCGGACAGCTGCCACGGCCGCTCCTAACCAGCCCGGCCCACCCAAAGCCCCTCCATCGCCCGAAAGAATCGGTGCCGCATTCATGCCCGGGCAGAGCGGACGCGACCTCTCACTAGCGCAAGAGTGATGGTTGCTTCGTCCGTCCAACTTACTGCTGGGTCTATGTGATTTGACGGCTCATTGGTCTTTATTACTGAGGTCGTAGGACTGCTGGATGTCCCACGCTTTCGGCGAAAGGAGGTATACCTACTAGATTACAATTTTGTCCATTCTTACAGCGGAGGCGTGCAAGAGCAGTGAAAACACGCAGGCTCAGTGATCCGCATGTGGTTCATGGTGAAATCTCTACAAAGACTTATATTTAGGAACGGAGGAAGTACTAGTATAGTACGTACTGTAATTTATCAGCGAGATAAATTTGTACAATGCTATGAAGCTTCCAGCTTCTGTTACATGTATCTTGGCGTCCAAGGTTGCCCATTGCAACATTTCATAAAATACAAAGGAGACTAACATGCATGCTATTGCATATCAATGATTGACAGATCATAGCAAATATGTACTCCCTCCGTTCCAAAATAAGTTTCTCAACTTTGTGCAAACTTTGGTACAAAGTTGTACTACTACTAAAGTTGACACTTATTTTGGAACAGAGGCAGCTAAAGAAAAAAACGATCCATGCAGTCCCTAGCCCTTGAACCGTGAACCCTAACCAGGCTTCAATTTGCTGGCAACATTCGAGCTTCCTAATAAAAGTTTGCAACCTTTTGACCATTGGATCATTTTGTGCAGTTTCACCAAAATCGAGATGAGCATCCCTGTGGCAAAGAAATTGAACAAGCGTGATTAGAATAAGATTACTGGGACTAGTTGATGAGACATAAACTCATCACAAATACGGTACGTAGAAGCCAGTAGAGGTATGTGTGGGGCAAAGAGGTAGAGAAATATCCACAGGGAGTGATGTGGGCAGCTGGAGCAGTGGTGCAAGCCGGCTGTAAAGGGAGTTGTACCTGAGGGACGTAGCTCAACCTTGAGGAGGGCGGCGGGAGGCGGCAACTGCCCACGTCGCGGCAGTGAGCAAGGGACGAAGGCAACCTCATCGGCTTTGTGAGAGAGAACGGCGGGGACCCCTGATCGGGACATGTCGACAGTGGTTTTTCGCCATCGGCGACGACCACCGCATCTACACTAAGCATCCACCCCTTCCCCAAGCGGACGTGATCCGCCGGGATGTTAGAGATGTGGCCACAGTCGTTTTGTGCAAGAGAGTGTGAAGAGAGCAACCCCAGCAAGCAACCGTGTAGGCTGGCCCGTCCTGACTATGTATATTGTGGAGCGGTTTCCTTTTCTCTCCATATGAACCTATCATATTGCGTACGTGCCACTGAAGAAAAAAAACTTTATTTATAAATGACGCGACACCTACTACTCGTTCTCCTATAACCTTGCGCTTGGCATCTCCAAGATATCAACCTTTCGATTGGCTCTTTGCCTCTTCGGGAAGTCGAGCAATAATGGTAGTGCAATATATATCATTCTGGCTATATGAGACCGAATGAATTGCTGCACGTCCACCACGTGGGCGAGGGTCAAGGGGCGAGGGAGAGTGCTACATACGGAGCAAAATGAGTGAATCTACACTCTAAAATACGTCTATATACATCAGTGCTTGGAGTATGTACTAGTAGTTCATATTGAAATCTACTAAAGGACATATATATTCCAAACAATATGATAGTATAATCTCTATAACCAAGGTAGTAGGGACAAGGAGTAAACGGAGGGAGTAGTAAAATTTTCTCCTCGGGCTGCGAGCCACCGCGCGCGTGGGCGAGGGAGCGGGCGTAAGGCGTGGTAAGCAAGCTTCACCTCATCCTGCGAGCCACCGCACCCGTGGGCGGGGGAGACGGCGTACTAAACAAGCTTCTCCTCGTTCTGCGAGTTAACGGGACAGATCAAAAGTACTCCAGTGTATAGAGCCTTGCCTCTAAGGTAGGCCCCGCATGGTTTGCCTCTTTTTTAACATAACACGTCAAGTCGCAATTTGTTTGTTCACCCGTGGTAGACGATCCTCCCTCCGCCAAGTGGACAACCAGTACACGTGCCAAATTACCACGTGGGCTGCCTTTTTTGTACAGAAATGAGCTCCATCGTGTACCCACGCGGGTGTGGTTGGGAAAGAGACGGGAGTACGTGCGCCGTGCATGCACCTCTTCTCTTTGTGCACGTCCCCCACCTACATGGGGTGCGCGTGAGAGATACAAACCGCGTTCATGAGTGTTTTTTGTTTTGGGGTGGCGGTGGGGTGGGGGGTTGATTTCGTGAATTATTTGTGGGAATATGTGTCGATGACATCTCAAACAAAATTTTGCATGCAATGTGTGTGAAATGGAGGCCTATCCATATCATACATACAGAGTCGGGCAATCCACGAGAAGAGAGGGAGGGGTCATCGCTATCGATAGAGTCAAAGAGAGGATCAAGTGGGTGGGTGCGAGATCGATGAAGAGAGCCATCGAAATTGTTTGTGTGTACAAGTCAAAGATATGGGGCGACTAGCCTACCAGAACATTAGAGGGTACACGTCAAGTTTGTGTGTGGCAGGGAGACATGACTAGAGCGCTCGATGTATCGGTGTGTGTGGGGGGGAGGGGTGGTAGGAGGGGTAGGCAGAGGCCTAACTATAGAGGTAGAACGACTCGTATATGTGTTGAGAAGGAGAGACCCAGCTATGTCTTGAGGGAGATAGGTCGACATCCATACATAACTAAAGGACGGGAAATATGATGGGACAGAGAGAGAGAGGAGGGAGAGAGGGAGAGAGGGAGAGAGAGGGGTAGAGTGCTGGATGGGTGATGGAGTTGAAGGAAATATGCCCTAGAGGCAATAATAAAGTTATTATTTATTTCCTTATTTCATGATAAATGTTTATTATTCATGCTAGAATTGTATTAACCGGAAACATAATACATGTGTGAATACATAGACAAACAGAGTGTCACTAGTATGCCTCTACTAGACTAGCTCGTTAGTCAAAGATGGTTATGTTTCCTAACCATAGACAAAGAGTTGTTATTTGATTAACGGGATCACATCATTAGGAGAATGATGTGATTGACATGACCCATTCCATTAGCTTAGCACCCGATCATTTAGTATGTTGCTATTGCTTTCTTCATGACTTATACATGTTCCTATGACTATGAGATTATGCAACTCCCGTTTGCCGGAGGAACACTTTGTGTGCTACCAAACGTCACAACGTAACTGGGTGATTATAAAGGTGCTCTACAGGTGTCTCCAAAGGTACATGTTGGGTTGGCGTATTTCGAGATTAGGATTTGTCACTCCGATTGTCGGAGAGGTATCTCTGGGCCCTCTCGGTAATGCACATCGCATAAGCCTTGCAAGCATTGCAACTAATGAGTTACTTGTGAGATGATGTATTACAGAACGAGTAAAGAGACTTGCCAGTAACGAGATTGAACTAGGTATTGAGATACCGATGATCGAATCTCGGGCAAGTAACATACCGATGACAAAGGGAACAACGTATGTTGTTATGCGGTCTGACCGATAAAGATCTTCGTAGAATATGTAGGAACCAATATGAGCATCCAGGTTCCGCTATTGGTTATTGACCGGAGACGTGTCTCAGTCATGTGTACATTGTTCTCAAACCGTAGGGTCCGCACGCTTAACGTTACGATGACAGTTTCATTATGAGTTTATGTATTTTGATGTACCGAAGGTTGTTCGGAGTCCCGGATGTGATCATGGACATGACGAGGAGTTTCGAAATGGTCAAGACATAAAGATCGATATATTGGAAGCCTATATTTGGATAT
>NC_041384.1:622592198-622698688 GCF_002162155.2 Triticum dicoccoides | reverse complement strand
ATGGGCCCTAAGGGAGAAGAGGAAAGGAGGCAAGAGGTGGCCGCGCGCCCCTCCCCTCCCTAGTCCGAATAGGACAAGGAGAGGGGGGCGGCGCCCTCCCTTTCCTTTCCCTCTTCCTCCTCTTTCCCACTTCTCCTTCTCCAACTAGGAAAGAAGGGAGTCCTACTCCCGGTGGGAGTAGGATTCCCCCTTGGCGCGCCCTCCTTGGCCATCCGCCCCCATCCCTTGGCTCCTTTATATACGGGGGCAAAGGGGCACCCTAGGACACACAAGTTGATCTTCGTGATCGTTCCTTAGCCGTGTGCGGTGCCCCCTCCACCATATTCCACCTCGGTCATATTGTAGCGGTGCTCAAGCGAAGCCCTGCGACGGTTGAACATCAAGATCGTCACCACGCCGTCGTGCTGACGGAACTCCTCCCCGAAGCTTTGCTGGATCGGAGCCCGAGGAGCGTCATCGAGCTGAACGTGTGCCAAGAACTCAGAGGTGCCGGAGTAACAGTGCTTGGATCGGTTGGACCGGGAAGACGTACGACTACTTCCTCTACGTTGCGTCAACGCTTCCGCTTCGGTCTACGAGGGTACGTAGACAACACTCTCCCCTCTCGTTGCTATGCATCACCATGATCTTGCGTGTGCATACGAAATTTTTTGAAATTACTACGTTCCCCAACAGGAGTTGCTTCTCGGAGATGGTGGGAGAGGCCTACTAGACAAACTGAGGATGGAACTGCAATGTTATCAATAAGAGGGGGGATGTGTTTCTGTGTGTGCCTGTGCATGATAGATCTGTCGGGACGCATCCATGGATGATGAAGGGGAACCATGTGTTTGGTAAGCAAACCTAACTAGATCGATAGATCAATTGTTGTTTGTCGGAGGAAGGGAGAGACACAACTAATGAGGTAGATCGATTGACGTGTGGGTAAAAACGAGTTATAAGGACCTAGCTAGCTATATGTATAGCGAGAGATCGGTCGGTGTACGTCCATTTGTTAGAGGCAAATAAGGCCCAGCGATATGGATAGACAGAGAGAATGGAGCTAGGAGGTGGTGCGAGAGGCCCAAATACTAGCTATATAGGGGGAGGAGTGTGCGGTTGTGAGAGCGATGAAAAGAGGGGCGAGAGTTTACACGTGTGTCTGACCGTATGAGAGACACGAGGCAAGGACACATAAAGGAGGAGATTGAAGGTGTGTTTGTATGTTGTAGGCAGGCACTGCTGGAGAGGTTTATCGATCGGTGTGTGTCGGAAAGGAGTTGTGGAGACTCTGGGAGAACGACCTAAAGAAAAAAATGAATGTGCCAGGTGGATAGAATGCTGAGGGAGGGGGAGGGTGAGGAGGGCATGTGCATGCACGAGAGAAAGTTAGTGGTAGATACAAAGGTTAAAGGATTATGTGGGTGTAAGAGACTAACAAAGATCATAATTTGATATGAAAGCGGATTCATATATTTGAATAGGAGATCATAGTGTTTTAAACATTGCGTGCATGAATATAGCGGTGATACACGTGATGTGCACATGTTATACCATAATGTGATAATGCATGGCGTTTGCAACTCACAGCTAAATGCCGAACAATCTAAACCATACTATACATCAAACAATCTCACATTTTATTTGAATTTGTGATAATGTCTGGCGTTCGTAGCTTACAACTAAATATCAAACAATCTAAACAATAATATATATCGAACATTCTCACATTTTATTTGAATTTGTGGTAATGTGTGGTGTTTGTAACTCACATCTAAATACTTGTAGGCGTAGGGGGCGGGGCACCATACATAATGTGATAAACACATTATACATATGAGACATGGTTTAGATTATGAAGATCTAGCTAGAGCTAGAAATGTAATGTGATTTGAAATCAAAATAAAGTGGATTCAAAAAATCTAGTTGGAGTTCATATAGGAGTACACATAGTTCATATGTAACTCGAGACTAATCATGTGGTGTGCTGTGAAGATAATACACAAACGATGGTTTAACTTGACAATAATGATGATTGTAGATCTTATTAAAATAGAGAAACGAATTCAAATGCTTTGACTTCACAACAATCATTACTGTAGATCTTATTCAAATAGAGAAACGAATTCAAATTTAGTTCATATTGAAGCGGTAGTATACACGTTTGGAATGCACTAAAACGTTCATTTGAGTAGTAGGTTGCATACATTATAAATGTAGTGAAATATTTTAATTGAACATAACATGAATTCAAAGTTTTGAATGACATTTGTAGGGCGCATTGATTTGGGACAGTACACGTTAGGCTTGTCTGGAAATTTCAACCCGCGCCTTGTTAGCCCAAAGTATTTAAGATATATCTTTGTCTCATTGTGCTCCGACAACTCCCTCCATCTCAACCCGCGCCTTGCTATTCCGAAATTACAACGCGCGCAAAAACTCCCACCTCCTGTGAAATCCAGACACACGAAATGCCCGTGGTACCCCTGGACCGAAAGAACCGCCTCAAATAGGTGGGGGTACTTTCGTAACTTACCCCACATTTCGGACAAGCGCGTCTCTAAGCCATGGTTCCCCACTGCCATCCCATCCGCCCACCCATTCGTACATCGAGGCCGCGAAAACCCATGACAAAACCCCACACCCTGCTCCATCCGCCACCCAGGCGGAGCCTCTTCCCCGACGACGTCGTCCACAGCAACACCTCGACGTCCCTCATCCACCATACCAGATGAGGATCCGTCGTCGATCTCATCGTCCCGCCGGTTCAGCCACCCTGTCCTCCACCTCCAAGGAGCTGCCCCGATGTTCCCCTCGTCTTTCGCGCCACCTCCATTCCCACACCGCCGTCTTCACCTGCACCACCGAAAGAGCATCATCATCACTGTTTCCTCGGATGAAGCTACGGCCTAATCGGCGCCACCAAAGAGGTTGTACACTAATCGCCGCATTTTCTTCTTGATTCGATCTCACGGTGCTGCCAGCACTCAGTCCCGAGCTGACACGGTGCGGCTCCATCCACGGCAGTGTCGCCGGCCACTTCCTCCACGGCGTCGCTCCCTCGGCGGTGACGTCCACATAAGTAGGACCTGCTGCTGCTTTACCTCTCGCTCACGCTGCTGCTCTGCTCTTGCACTCGGTCCCCTGCCTGGTCTGCTCTTGCTCGTGCTGCTACTCTCGCTCTTGCTCTTGCTTGCGATGTTGCTCTGATTTAGTTACACTTCAGTTGACTGAATCGACTTTCGGGTCAGTCGATTTTTAGGTGGTGGGGGGGCTCGCCGGGGTGAAGGAAGAACTAGCCGCAGCGGGGAGGGGGGCTCGCCGGAGAGATACCCCATTATCTATCTTAGGGTTCAGGATGGGGGCGGTGGTCGCCGGCGGTGGCAGGGCATTGGCGGGGCGGTGGCGTGGGGATCGCCGGAGAAAAAGCTCAGCACAGGGTGGCCTAGAGGGATGGCCGGGGCGGCGGCGGACCGGCGGTGGGAAGTGTTTTCGGGGTGGGCGGGGCTGCTGTTTGGCCGGCTCAGGGGGGTGGAGGTTGAAGATGAACCGCAGGCCCTTGATTTCGTATCCAACGGCTGCAAAATCGACTGACCAGAGATGAAAAAGTCAGTCGACCGACGTGTAGCCTCACCTTGCTAGTGCGTTAAGTTTCGACAGCAAAATTTAGTTTCGACAGCAAAATTCACTTTCGAAAGTTAAGTTCAGTTTCGACAGTTAAGTTCAGTTTCGACAGTTAAGTTCAGAGATGAGCGGCTGATGTATTTTACATCTAGCACTTTGTGTTTATGTATTTTACATCATGTATTGGAGATGCTATTAGAATTCCACTCAGGTTAACGTTGTTCGTTGTCTCTCTTGTCCTGCTTCAGCCTCGGCGTCGTACAACTCATCGGAGCTGCTCCAACGACGAAACCCTCCATCACAGCGGAGCAGTACCTCGGGCTCCATCTCCAGACGCCTAAGATCTTCTTCCCCTCCTCCGACAGCCAAGTCAGCTGGAGCATCCTCACCGACCAACCCAATCACGCTGAGATCGACATAGCTTCGCCAAAGAGGTTCTACCATTGTTGCATCTCTTTTTTACTCTACATGTTATATATATTGTCCACTGAGCACACGGATTTGTTCCTTTAGTGTCTCCTTGAAAGAAAAAACGTAGGAATTTTAATTTTCACTTGTCCTCCTTTTCAAATTCCTATTCATGAAGCACAAGACTAAGAGATAGTAGCATAATAGCATTATAACCGTACATTTTCTTGTGGTTTGACTTAAAGTCACCATGCTTCTTTGCATCCTGTGATCTTCCCATTGTTGTGAATCAAACACCCAGATTGGCAGAAATCCTGTGTTTTTAAATTCTCTATTTTGCACGTGCGTTCCTATCCTATTCCTGTCTATTTCCTATCCCTGCATTGTTGGAATCCTCCAATTCAAACGAGCCCTTACAGAATTACTTCTCTTACAGATAGTTGTCAAAGAAACCTTGTGTGGTTTGTCCCGCTCCTGCTGCGCCGTCGTCCACCCCAGCTCAGCTGCTCCAACGATAGAAGGGTCCAGCACAGCAGGGATCCGGCCTCCAGACTGTCTTTCACCACCTCAGATCTTCTTCCCCGCCGCTGGCAGCCATGAAAACTGCACTACCATCATCAACTGAGCAAATGACCTCGAGGAGTACACGGGTCCGCAAGAGAGGTCTCACTCTTTCGTGTTTGCTTACGTTATGCATCGCTTAATATTACATGCTACTTTATCGTCCTGTTCACCGATTAGACTCTGACTCAGCTCCAAACTAATGGTCAAACTTGAGTTTTTAAATGGTTGTGGGGTACATATCGGGGCCACTATCAATAGTATATATCTACTATCTGGTTAATCTCCGGTGTCTACTATGAGTTTCATGTTGGGTGGGAAACAAACAGTAAAGAAGCCATTATCTATATTTTTTAACTGAAGCCATTATCTGCCTGCTATTATTGGTTTTGGGTCTATCCACAGGTTGCTACCATCACTCTGGATTTCTGCATGCACTCCTTACATAATCTCACTATGTTTTATTCCTATGCATGACAGTTATTGTAAACAATGGAACTGAACATGTAGAGCAAAAGAGACGAGCCTTGCGTGGCAATAAAATTTCATGCAGACGTCGCTCCATGGTAGCCGCAAAGGCAGCCCCCCTCCACGCATTTCGGATTGTAATCGGGAGGAAGATATCTGTTCTGAGGGGGATTCAGAAGGAGAAGACAACTCCTATTTACCCCCTGAGGTCTTCTCTCTAACTTGGCATGCTGATGTTGGTTATATCATGCATATGGTGTCTTGCATTGCTTACTTTATACATCAAATATGTCATCTGCTTAGTTTAGACATCCTTTGTGCGAATGACATCTATTTAGTTTATTCATCGTTTATGTGAATTATGCAACGCCATCTTGTTTAGCCAGGCATCATATATGTGAATTTTGCAATGCCATCCTGCTTAGCCAGTCATCTTATATGTAAATTATATCAGGCCATCCTTTTTTTGGTTACATATTACATTTGTCAAAAATGTTATTACATTCAACTGCTCTTCATGTGCATCAGCCATTTGACACGGTGATGGCAAATTCTGGAGTGAAAACAAGGTCTTCAGAGCAGACTATGCTATCTGACGAAGTGCATATCTCGCTGGTTATGGATAGCTCCTCAGAGGAGGATTCAGAGACAGATGACCAGTCCTATTCCCCCCCCCCCGAGGTGTATGCTCTAACTTGGTAGGGTTATGTTGCTCATATCATGTGTATGGTGTCTCGCATTGCTATGTCATTTGATTAGTTTAGAAATGCTTTGTGTGAATGCCACCTTTTCAGTGTCTAATTGCCATATATGTGAATTATGCATTGCCATCTTGTTGCAAGACATTATATATGTGAATTATACAATGCTATCTTGTTGCAAAGGCATTATATATGTGAATTATGCAATGCCATGCTGTTTAGCCAATCATCATGTATGTGAATTATATCATTCTATCATTTTTTTTGTATTACGTGTTCCATTTTTCGACAACATTTGTATATTCAACTACTCTTCCTGTGCATCAGCCATTTGAAGCGGTGATGGAAGTATCTAGAGTGAAAACAAGGTATTCAGAGCAGACAATGCTACCTGCTGAAGCAGACATCTTGCTGGTTACAGAGAGCTCCTCAGAGGAGGATTCAGAGACTGATGACCAGTCCTATTTTCCCCCTGAGGTCTATGCTCAAACTTGGCAAGGTTATATTACCCATTTCATGCATGTTGTCTTGCATTGCTTAGTTTTTACATCATATATGGATTGCCATCTGGTTACTTGCTTACTATATAATGTCGGGACCCCGATCCTAGGTCACACCGATCTAGCATGTAACACTTCATATCACTTTGCGGCCTCACGCACGGTATTCCCACGGGTGCCACCTTACCTGGCCCGGGACCGTTTGCGCCTTTTGCCTCACGTATATGATAGTGTCGCTAGCATCTATATGATAGAGAACCCGGGCCGACATGACTAGTCGTGAACCCAAAGTAGCACTAACTTACGGGGACAGGCATACATGAATCAACCTCGAGCATGTCGGTCAACAACGTATGAATCCAGGCTGTAGCACTGGGCTAACAGGACTCCGGGAACCCGGGCTGTAGCAGGCTAGGCAGGACTCCGGATGTTACCGCGTGACATTTCCCCGAAGGGACAGACATAGGAACGAAGTGAACCACATGCCGGCCAGTCAAGTGTTCCGGAGCAGTAGTGCTGGGCTAGCAGGACTCTGGTGAACCGGGCTGTAGCGGACTACTATGGCACATGGAAGCACAAGACTACATTTCCCCATAAGAGAGGCTACCAGAGGTAAACAACTAGGTTGACGGATCCCACACATAGCAATACACGTTACACGTACGCATAACATGCAAGTATGTGATGTACAACATGGAATCACAACATAACTCAAACTCATATAGATAAAGGCCCAGAAGAGCCACATAGCATCAATACAAACAGGGGTCTCATGACCCATCTGTAACACCCTTGATGCGACTATATCTCCCATGTGTCGAGGCATGACTTAGAGGCATAATCGCATTGAAGGCATATGTCGCAAGTTAGGCAATCTTCACAACATCCCATGTAATATATAGATAATAAAAGGGAAGATAACATAGTTGCCTTACACTCGCGACGTCAATCAAGTACATAAATAATATTACATCATCCAAACACTCATGGCCCATCTACGGCGCCAAAATAAAAGATAACCCAACATGCGACACGGTCCCGATCACCCCCAACTAGGCACCACTACTGATCATCAGGAAAGGAAACATAGTATCGTTGAGAGTCCTCGTCGAACTCCCACTTGAGCTCAAGCGCGTCACCTGGAACAGAATCATCAGGCCCTGCATCTGGTGTAATAGTAATCTGTGAGCCACAGGGACTCAGCAATCATACACCCTCGCGATCAAGACTATAAGCTTATAGGTAAGGCAAGGTAAATATGTGGAGCTGCAGCAAGCGACTAGCAAATATGGTGGCTATCCTGTATGCAAAAGAGAGCGAGAAGAGGAGGCAAAGCGCGATCAAGAAACTAGAGGACAACATGCGCAAGCATTACTCCAACACCGTGTCCACTTCCCGGACTCCGCCAAGAAGAGGCCATCACGGTAACACACTCAGTTGATTCATTTTAATTAAGTTAAGGTTCAATTTATCTACAACTGGACATTAACAAATTCCCATCTGCCCATAACAGCAGGCACGACTTTCGAAAGTTCAAATCCCTGCAGGGGAGTCCCAACTTAGCCCATGCCAATCTCTCACGGTCAATGAAGGAATAGACATCCTCCCGAGACGTTCCGATCAGACTCGGTATCTCGGTTCTTTAAGACACTTCGACAGGTTAAAACAAGACCAGCAACACCGCCCGAATGTGCCGACAAATCTCGATAGGAGCTGCACATATCTCGTTCTCAGGGAACACTCAGATGAGACATCCTACGAGTAAAACCAACCCTCAAGTTGCCCCGTAGTCTACTCGGTCGGACCAACACTCAGAGGAGCACTGGCCCGGGGGGGTTAAATAAGATGACCCTCGGGCTCCGGAAACCCAAGGGAAAAAGAGGCTAGGTGGCAAATGGTAAAACCAAGGTTGGGCATTGCTGGAAAAGCTTTAATCAAGGCGAACTATCAAGGGGTTCCCATTATAACCCAACCGCGTAAGGAACACAAAATCCAGGAACATAACACCGATATGACGGAAACTAGGGCGGCAAGAGTGGAACAAAACACTAGGCGAGAGGCCGAGCCTTCCACCCTTTACCAAGTATATAGATGCATTAAGATAACATGGCAATATAATGATATCCCAATAAGTAAATAAATGTTCCAAGAAGGAACGGTCTCCAATCTTCACCTGCAACTAGCAACGCTATAAGAGGGGCTGAGCAAAGCGGTAACATAGACAATTAACGGTTTGCTAGGACATGGTGGGTTAGAGGTTTGACATGGCAATTTGGGAGGCTTGAAAACACGTGGTAGGCATCGTAGCATTGGCATAGCAAAAGAGCGAGCATCTAGCAAAGCAAAGATAGTAGTGATTTCGAGGGTATGATCATCTTGCCTGCAAAGTTGTCAGAGTTGACTGGATCCTCGAAAGCAAACTCAACGGGCTCCTCATTAGCGAACTCGTCTCCCAGCTCTACCCAAACAAGACAAACAAGCAAACAGAACACAATCAACCACGTGCAAAGCTCAAACAATATGATGCAAAGATGGTATGCTATGCGGGATGTGATGCGGGATGCATATGCAAGATTAGACAAAGGATGCAAGAATCTGGCCTCAACCCAGGAATCCAAGTGTTCCACTAGAAAGATGAGATGAAATCGCTTGAAAACGATATAAAGAAAGCCGGAATCGGAGTTACGGTTTGGAAATGGCAAGCGATTCAAATATGGCCACGTTCTGCGATTTACAGCAAGTAGCCATCTAAATGCAATGATATGAACATGCTAAAACATTCAAACATGGCATCAAAGTACATGGCAGGGATGAATTCATGATGCTTAACAAAAGTCTAGTACTGAGCTACGGCCAATTCATCCATTAGCAGGTTCAAACAAGCATGGCAAAAATGCATATGACAAACAGATCTCAGACTTAGTGAAATTAACACTTGTCTGGAATTTCAGATCAGATAGCACACTTCGGAGCAACAAAACTACATGCTACAGGACCTGAATATGGCAAAGTAAAGCATGGCATGGAGCTACTCAAAGAGCTTAACAAAAGTCCCTTAGAGACCTTGAGCCAAAAGGGATCAGAAAATACAATTGCAAGCATGTGAACATGGCAAAAACATAATCAGTTCTCAGACTTAGTGAAAACTAGAGCATGCTGAAACAGATATCAAGTAGGCATATTTACGAGCTCAATGCACTCACTACGGAGCAAGTCATGGCAAACTAAGCATACACCCATCAAGAATACACAAAATAAAAGCTAGAAATGGCAAGAACAATAACATAGCATGCACGGATCAACTACAACGTCCTCGGCAAAATCGCTAACAAGTAGACAATCTGCCCAGATTCACGAAATAGAAAAAGTAGAGCTTGATTGACTCAAGCTAGGGTGCTCCATAATTGCAAACAAAGACATGGATGGATAGAGCACTACAAGATTAACAAAACATCCTTACTGATCATCCTCAAAAGAGGCACGGATCACTAGGAAACAACATGAACATATGGCCATATGAGATAAACAGCTCAAGGACTTGGTGGAAATGCTAAGTCCCTGAAATCAGGATTACCAAGTGCCTCACTTTGCAATCTTGTGCTAGTCACCACACACATCACAAAAATACATGGGTTGCACCTCTGGAAAGATTGCAAAACCCTTAACAAAACATATGTAGAGCTCATTGGCATATCATGCACACAATAATCATGGCAAAAATGACAAACATCTAAATGGAGCAGCAGATCTAACATATATCTCAAGTAGCACTCTTCTAACAGCATTTCTGGCATCAAACTGAACTCAAATGAAAATAATGCAATGGAATGAAATGATGTACTCTCTGAGACGAACATTTTGATATGCTATATGCCCAAAACGGAGCTACGGATGCAAAGTTACGACACGATGAACATGGCAACATGAGCTAGGGTTTCAGGACAAAAAGTCAACCGGAGATGAGTTTTTCCAGATCTGAGATCCGGCCAGGCGCGGACTTCGAGGTTCGCCGGAATGGAGCTTGAGGACGCCGGAGATGGGGGCTTCGCCGGATCCGGCCGGTTCTCCGGTCGCCGGGGTCGAAGAAGAAGCAGGGAGGCGAGGCGGCGCCGGCCGGTGGGCAGCTCCGGCGAGGCGGCGCAGCGTGCGGTGGCCTCGGGAGCTCGCCGGCGTCGCGGGGCGGAGCCGGCCGGTGAAGGTGGCGGCACGGCGGAGCAAGAAGCAGGCGGCGGCGGCGCGGGCTCCGGGCGGCGCGCGGGGAGATGGGCCGGGAGGGCCCGATCCGGGCTCTCCGGGCCGCGGCAGCGGGGACGGCGCACGGTGCCACGTGGCGGCGCAGGAATGGCTAGCGGCGGCGTGTCCGGCGCCGGCGGACAATGTCCGGCCGCGCGGATGGAGCGGGGCTAGGGTTTAGGGTGGTTTGGATCCGGAATTTCGGGGAGGGGATATTTATAGAGGTAGGAGGAGCTAGGAAGCTCCAAATGAGGTGCGGTTTTCGGCCACACGGTCGTGATCGAACGCTCTAGATGATGGAGAGGGTTTTGGTGGGTTTTTGGGCCACTTTGGAAGGGTGTTGGGCTGCAACACACACGAGGCCTTTTCGGTCCCTCGGTTAACCGTTGGAGTATCAAACGAAGTCCAAATGATACGAAACATGACAGGCGGTCTACTGGTAGTAAACCAAGGCCGCTTGGCAAGTCTCGGTCCAATCCGGAAATGTTTAAACCCCACACACGAAAGAAAGGTAGAATTGAGCACCGGAGGAGAATGAAGCGCCGGAATGCAAAACGGACAACGGGGAAAATGCTCGGATGCATGAGATGAACACGTATGCAAATGCAATGCACATGATGACATGATATGAGATGCATGACAACGATAACAACACAGGGAGACAAAAACCCGAACCCGAGAAAATAAAATAACTTAAGGCCGGAAACGGCAAGAGTTGGAATACATATTGGGAAAGACATATCCGGGGTGTTACAACACTCCACCACTACGAAAGGATCTCGTCCCGAGATCTAGGACTGAAAGAACGCCGGGTACTCAGAACGGAGGTAATCCTGGCGTTCCCAGGTAGCTTCACAGTTGGAGTGGTGTGACCACTTAACTTTGAGGAATTTGATTGACTTGTTGTGAGTCTTGCATTCAGTCTCTTCAAGAATAGCCACGTGGTGCTCACGATAGGAGAGATCTTCTTGGAGCTCAATGTCCTCGAAGTTGACGGTGCGGTCAAGAGTCTTGAAGCACTTTCGGAGCTGAGAGACATGGAACACATCATGAACGTTTGCAAAGTTTGAAGGAAGCTCGAGTTGATAGGCGAGATCGCCTCTCTTGCTGACAATCTTGAAAGGTCCCACGTATCTGGGGGCAAGCTTCCCTTTGATACCGAAGCGACGAGTACCTTTCATAGGAGAGGCGCGGAGGTAAACATGATCTCCGATCTCGAAAGCCAAATCACGGTGCTTACTGTCATAGTAGCTCTTCTGGCGGGATTGGGCTGCTTTGATGTTATCTCGAATGACTTTGCACATTTCCTCTGCCTCTGTGATTAAGTCATTTCCAAGAAGCTGACGTTCACCGGTTTCAGACCAGTTGAGAGGGGTACGGCACTTCCTGCCATACAGAATTTCAAATGGGGCCTTGCCCGAACTTGCTTGAAAACTGTTGTTGTAGGAGAATTCAGCATAAGGAAGACAATCCTCCCACTTCATGCTGAAGGAGATCACACAAGCCCTGAGCATATCTTCAAGAATCTGGTTGACATGCTCGACTTGACCGCTAGTTTGAGGATGGAAAGATGTGCTGAAGCGGATGTTGGTGCCCATGGCCTTCTGAAAAGAATCCCAAAACTTGGAGGTAAAGATGCTGCCACGGTCTAAAGAGATCACTTGTGGAATACCATGCAGAGAGACAATCCGAGAGGTATAGAGTTCCGCCAATTGAGCTGCAGTGATAGACTCTTTGATAGGCAGAAAATGAGCCACTTTGGTGAGTTTGTCGATGACAACGAATATAGCATCATTGCCACATTTGGACTTTGGAAACCCAGTCACGAAGTCCATTTCAATGTGGTCAAACTTCCATTCTGGAATGTCAAGAGGTTGGAGGAGACCAGCTGGCCTTTGGTGTTCTGCCTTCACTCTTCTGCAGACATCACACTCATTCACGAATTGAGCAATCTCGCGCTTCATTCGAGTCCACCAATAAGCCTGCTTGAGGCCCTGATACATCTTCGTGCTCCCAGGGTGGATGGAGAGGAGAGAATTGTGAGCCTCGTTCATGATCACTTTATGGAGGTCACCTTTGGGTACAACAATACGATCCTCGAAGAAGAGAGTATCCTTGTCATCAAGGCGGTAGCACTTGTACTTGGGTTGACTCTTGGCAATCCCAATCTTCACTTTTTTCACCATAGCATCAAGAAGCTGAGCTTGGCGAATCTGGTCTTCCAAGGTAGGAGAGACTTGAAGGTTGGCGAGGAAACCTTGAGGAACAACTTGCAGATTAAGTTTGCGGAAAGCTTCACAAAGCTCGGGTTGATAAGGCTTGAGAATCAGACTGTTGCAGTAAGCTTTCCTGCTCAATGCGTCAGCAATCACATTGGCCTTGCCTGGAGTATACTCAATACTCAGATTATATTCTTGAATCATCTCGACCCATCAAGTTTGCCTGAGGTTGAGATTAGGCTGAGTGAAGATGTACTTGAGACTCTTGTGATCAGTGAAAATGTCCACTTTTCTTCCCAATAAGAGATGTCTCCAAGTCAAAAGAGCATGCACAACTGCTGCCAACTCGAGATAATGAGTGGGGTAGTTCTTCTCATTGGGCTTCAATTGGCGAGAGGTATAAGCAGCAACTTTCTTCCCTTGCATCAACACTGCGCCAAGACCTTGGAGAGAGGCATCACAAAAGACCTCGTATGGCTTGGATTCATCAGGCGGAGTGAGAACTGGAGCAGTGATCAATTTCTCTTTCAAAGTTTTGAAAGCAATGTCACACTCTGGAGACCAAACGTACTTGACGTGCTTCTGGAGAAGATTTGAGAGAGGCTTCGCGATCTTAGAAAAGTTTTCAACGAATCTTCGGCAGTAGCTTGCGAGACCGAGGAAGCTACGGAGTTGCTTCACGTTCTGAGGAGGTTCCCAATTCACAATTGTAGACACCTTCTCTGGATTCACCGCAATGCCCTTGGCAGAGATGATATGACCAAGATAAAGAACCTCATCGAGCCAAAATTCACATTTGGAGAACTTGGCATAGAACTTGTGTTCCCTCAGCTTGTCGAGTACCAAACGCAAGTGCTTGGCATGATCTTCCTTGTTCTTCGAGAACACCAGAATGTCGTCGAGATAGACCAAAATGAAGTCATTGGTGTAGGCGTTGAAGATGAAGTTCATCATGCGAGAGAAAGTCGGAGGAGCGTTGACGAGGCCAAAAGACATGACAGTGTATTCATATGAACCATAGCTTTTCCTGAAAGCCGTCTTGGGAATATCTTGCTGGCGGATTCGAATCTGATGATAACCCATACGGAGATCAAGCTTGGAGAATACTTGGGCACCTTTGAGTTGTTCGAACAGCTCGTTGATGTTGGGAAGTGGGTATTTGTTCTTGATAATCTTCTTGTTCAATGGACGGTAATCAACACAAAGTCGGTCCGTTCCATCCTTCTTCTTCACAAAAAGAACACCACAACCCCATGGAGAAGAACTAGGCCGGATGAGACCCATTTTCTCTTGAATATCGAGTTGCTTCTTCAGATCCTTCAACTCTTTAGGTCCGAGCTTGTAAGGACGCTTGCACACAGGTTCCGTACCGGGCTCAAGATCAATGACGAATTCAACTGGACGGTGCGGAGGCATTCCTGGAAGCTCTTCTGGAAAGACGTCTTGATATTCACAAACGACTGGAATTTGCGAGATAGCATCCAGTTCACCCTTCTCATTGAGAGAAAACAGACGGATGGTATCATCACGAGCGGCAAAAACAATTACATCCTCAAACGAATGAGTCAATTGAATCTGCCTGGCTGCACAGTCAAGATGCGCCTTGTGCTTAGAAAGCCAATCCATCCCGAGAATAAGATCATTATCCAAGTTACCAAGAACCACCGGAGAAGAAAGAAACTTGTAGTCGCCCAACGTGATAGAGATATCGAGAGCAACCAAACTAGAAGTCAAAAGCTTGCCGGGAGAAACAACTTGCATGACTTTGGGCATGAACTCAGTATCAACATTGTGCTTCGATGCAAAAGGGCATGACAAGAAAGAATGCGATGCACCAGTATCAAAAAGTACTTTTGCAGGAATATCATTAACAGGAAGGTTACCCATGATGACATCTGACGAGTCCTCTGCCTGAGCTGCGTTCATCAAGTTGACCTTGCGTGCTTGGGGTTATGCTTGACCACAGCTGTACTTGCCGATCTCATAGGAGGAGGAGGAGGAAGACGCCTCTGATTGAGACACTTGTTGGCATAGTGACCCTTCTGTTGGCACTTGTTGCACATGACCTCTGAAAGCGGACGGTGATACTGAGCACTCGATCTTGGAGCTTGAGACGAAGTCTTGTTCTGAAAGCCAGGGTTGGGTGGGTGGGAAGATCCACTGCCACCTTTGCTCTTCTGCTGATACGGCTGATGAAACGGAGGAGGAGGAAGCCAATACTTCTGCTGCTTGGCCACTTGAGTAGAGGAAGAAGGAGTAGTGTCTTTGACTCGCTTCTTGGAAGCATCACACCTCAGTTGAGCGGCCTCTTGCTTCAATGCCATGTTGTAGAACTCATCGTATCTCAAGGGCTCGAAAAGAACAAGAACTAGCTGAATTTCTTCTCTGAGACCACCCCTGAACTGGTATATCATGCTCTTCTCATCAGGGACATCCTGCTTAGCAAAGTGGGCGAGCTTCTGAAACAACTTGTTGTAATCATAGACAGACAAAGAGCCTTGCTTCAGGTTGCGGAATTCCTCACGCTTGCTTTCAACCACGCTCTGAGGGATATGGTGAGCTCTGAAATCTTGACGGAATTCATCCCAAGTGATCACACGTCCACCTCTGGAATCCTTGTACTGCTGGAACCATTCTGCAGCTTGATCTTTGAGTTGGAAGGAAGCGAACTTGAAAAAGTCCTCAGGCCTGACGTTACTGCACTCGAAATGCTTGCACAGATCCACAAGCCAATCGTCAGCATCGGTTGCCTCAACACAATTGCTGAAAGTCTTTGGCCCGTTAGCAAGGAACTGGTTGAGTGTAGCAAAGTGATTCTGATTGTTGCCTTGGTTCCCTTGGTTGCCTTGATTGCGCTCTTGGAGAATTTGCATGATCAACTGTGTGTTTGCATTGGTTGCGGCCATCACAGCTTGCCATGCCTCCGGAGGAGGTGGAGGTGGTGGCGGATCTTGATTATGATTCTGATTGGTGCTCTTAGCGGGAGCCATCCTGAAGAGGTTGACCACCATTAGCACATAGACAGATAAAATGAAGCAGAATCCAACGGAATGAAAATTGCAACATATAGTCTTCACATCCGAACAAAATGAACGAATGCATTCCTCTTGAAATGGTCACATATCCATAAATTGAGAAGCCACTTAGAATTTAGGTAGAGAAATAAATCAACAAGGTACGGATCAAGAACGAATAATCGGTAAGAAATCCCAATCTCAACCCAAATATCCATGGAAGAAGAACTAGAGCTACAAGAATTCCCACCTATGAAACTCCCGAACCTTTCCGGTTATGCAATCAGGTGTTGGGGATACAGGGGAAGCATAATATCTCACCCAAATCTAGCAAATCCTACATCCAGCTGTATCCATCCTTCAACACATAACCGAGAAAAACTTCAGAAACCATCTACCTCAACCTTCAAAAAGCCTCCATTATACAAGTTATGGCGATACTCCCAAACTCCCGCCCCAGTACTGGGTGGCGTCGAGGTTATCTCACCAACGAACTACATAAAAGAGATTTTCGATGTCAGCGTACTAGACTCAGGTATTCCAGAACTGCAATGATAAAATTATGACGACAACACCTTAGAGCTCAACTCCCCGGGACACTTCCACAAAACCCCTGACAGGAGGCACCAAGACAATGTTCTCGTCATAAAACCATCGGAGTGATTCCAAGATACCCGCGTGATCCTAAAAAAAATTTAGTGAAATTTGAGAAAAGAAGAGTCAAAACTCTACGTCAGGATGCCTTACCAGATTGATGAGGAGACTGGGAAGTAAAAAGAATTCTTAAACTCTCCGATATATAATTCCTAAATGACTCAAATCATTTTTCTAGACACAACTCGGCCGCTAAAAAAACGATCAAGCAATGGGGCTCCTAAGGTCGGGGAAGGCTCTGATTACCAACTTGTAACACCCTCGATGCGACTATATCTCCCACGTGTCGAGGCACGACTTAGAGGCATAATCGCATTGAAGGCATATGTCGCAAGTTAGGCAATCTTCACAACATCCCATGTAATATATAGATAATAAAAGGGAAGATAACATAGTTGGCTTACACTCGCCACGTCAATCAAGTACATAAATAACATTACATCATCCAAACACTCATGGCCCGTCTACGGCGCCAAAATAAAAGATAACCCAACATGCGACACGGTCCCGATCACCCCCAACTGGGCACCACTACTGATCATCAGGAAAGGAAACATAGTATCGTTGAGAGTCCTCGTCGAACTCCCACTTGAGCTCAAGCGCGTCACCTGGAACGGAATCATCAGGCCATGCATCTGGTGTAATAGTAATCTTTGAGCCACAGGGACTCAGCAATCTCGCACCCTCGCAATCAAGACTATTTAAGCTTATAGGTAAGGCAAGGTAAATATGTGGAGCTGCAGCAAGCGACTAGCAAATATGGTGGCTATCCTGTACGCAAAAGAGAGCGAGAAGAGGAGGCAAAGCGCAATTGAGAAACTAGAGGACAACCTGCGCAAGCATTACTCCAACACCGTGTCCACTTCTCGGACTCCGCCGAGAAGAGGCCATCACGGTAACACACTCAGTTGATTCATTTTAATTAAGTTAAGGTTCAAGTTATCTACAACCGGACATTAACAAATTCCCATCTGCCCATAACCGCGGGCACGGCTTTCGAAAGTTCAAATCCCTGCAGGGGAGTCCCAACTTAGCCCATGACAATCTCTCACGGTCAACGAAGGAATAGACCTCCTCCCGAGACGTTCTGATCAGACTTGGTATCTCGGTTCTTCAAGACACTTCGACGGGTTAAAATAAGACCAGCAACACCACCTGAATGTATCGACAAATCCCGATAGGAGCTGCACATATCTCGTTCTCAGGTCACACTCAGATGAGACATCCTACGAGTAAAACCAACCCTCAAGTTGCCCCGAGGTGGCCCCGCAGTCTACTCGGTCGGACCAACACTCAGAGGAGCACTGGCCCGGGGGGTTTAAATAAGATGACCCTCAGGCTCCGGAAACCCAAGGGAAAAAGAGGCTAGGTGGCAAATGGTAAAACCAAGGTTGGGCATTGCTGGAAAAGCTTTAATCAAGGTGAACTATCAAGGGGTTCCCATTATAACCCAACCGCGTAAGGAACGCAAAATCCGGGAACATAACACCGATATGACGGAAACTAGGGCGGCAAGAGTGGAACAGAACACTAGGCGAGAGGCCGAGCCTTCCACCCTTTACCAAGTATATAGATGCATTAAGATAACATGGCAATATAATGATATCCCAATAAGTAAATAAATGTTCCAACAAGGAACGGTCTCCAATCTTCACGTGCAACTAGCAACGCTATAAGAGGGGCTGAGCAAAGCGGTAACATAGCCAACCAACGGTTTGCTAGGACATGGTGGGTTAGAGGTTTGACATGGCAATTTGGGAGGCTTGAAAGCAAGTGGTAGGCATCGTAGCATTGGCATAGCAAAAGAGCGAGCATCTAGCAAAGCAAAGATAGTAGTGATTTCGAGGGTATGATCATCTTGCCTGCAAAGTTGTCAGAGTTGACTGGATCCTCGAAAGCAAACTCAACGGGCTCCTCGTTAGCGAACTCGTCTCCCGGCTCTACCCAAACAAGACAAACAAGCAAACATAATACAATCAACCACATGCAAAGCTCAAACAATATGATGCAAAGATGGTATGCTATGCGGGATGCGATGCGGGATGCATATGCAAGATTTGACAAAGGATGCAAGAATCTGGCCTCAACTTGGGAATCCAAGTGTGCCACTGGAAAGATGAGATGAAATCGCTTGAAAACGATATAAAGAAAGCCCGAATCGGAGTTACGGTTTGGAAATGGCAAGCGATTCAAATATGGCCACGTTCTGCGATTTACAGCAAGTAGCCATCTAAATGCAATGATATGAACATGCTACAGCATTCAAACATGGCATCAAAGTACATGGCAGGGATGAATTCATGATGCTTAACAAAAGTCTAGTACTGAGCTACGGCCAATTCATCCATTAACAGGTTCAAACAAGCATAGCAAAAATGCATATGACAAACAGATCTCAGACTTAGTGAAATTAACACTTGTCTGGAATTTCAGATCAGATAGCACACTTCAGAGCAACAAAACTACATGCTACAGGACCTGAACATGGCAAATTAAAGCATGGCATGGAGCTACTCAAAGAGCTTAACAAAAGTCCCTTAGAGACCTTGAGCCAAAAGGGATCAGAAAATACAATTGCAAGCATGTGAACATGGCAAAAACATAATCAGTTCTCAGACTTAGTGAAAACTGGAGCATGCTGAAATAGATATCAAGTAGGCATGTTTACGAGCTCGATGCACTCACTACAGAGCAAGTCATGGCAAACTAAGCATACACCCATCAAGAATACACAAAATACAAGCTAGACATGGCAAGAATAATAACATAGCATGCACGGATCAACTACAACATCCTCAGCAAAATCGCTAACAAGTAGACAATCTGCCCAGATTCATGAAATAGCAAAAGTAGAGCTCAATTGACTCAAGCTAGTGTGCTCCATAATTGCAAACAAAGACATGGATGGATAGAGCACTACAAGATTAACAAAACATCCTTACTGATCATCCTCAAAAGAGGCACGGATCACTAGGAAACAACATTAACATATGGCCATATGAGATAAACAGCTCAAGGACTTAGTGGAAATGCTAAGTCCCTGAAATCAGGATTACCTAGTGCCTCACTTTGCAAGCTTGTG
This sequence comes from Triticum dicoccoides, assembly GCF_002162155.2. Classification (NCBI taxonomy): domain Eukaryota; kingdom Viridiplantae; phylum Streptophyta; class Magnoliopsida; order Poales; family Poaceae; genus Triticum; species Triticum dicoccoides. The sequence goes on along the minus strand of NC_041384.1, from coordinate 622,679,245 downwards.
CTAGTCACCACACACATCACAAAAATACATGGGTTGCACCTCTGGAAAGATGGCAAAACCCTTAACAAAACATATGTAGAGCTCATGGGCATATCATGCACACAATAATCATGGCAAAAATGACAAACATCTAAATGGAGCAGCAGATCTGACATATATCTCAAGTAGCACTCTTCTAACAGCATTTCAGGCATCAAGATGAACTCAAATGAAAATGATGCAATGGAATGAAACGATGTACTCTCTGAGGCGAACATTTTGATATGCTATATGCCCAAAATGGAGCTACGGATGCAAAGTTACGACACGATGAACATGGCAAAATGAGCTAGGGTTTCAGGACAAAAAGTCAACCGGAGAGGAGTTTTTCCAGATCTGAGATCCGGCCGGGCGCGGACTTTGAGGTTCGCCGCAATGGAGCTTGAGGTTGCCGGAGATGGGGGCTTCGCCGGATCCGGCCGGTGCTCCGGTCGCCGGCGTCGAAGAAGAAGCGGGGAGGCGAGGCGGCGCCGGCCGGTGGGCAGCTCCGGCAAGGCGGCGCGGCGTGCGGTGGCCTCGGGAGCTCGCCGGCATCACGGGGCGGAGCCGGCCGGTGAAGGTGGCGGCACGACGGAGCAAGAAGCAGGCGGCGGCGGCGCGGGCTCCGGGCGGCGCGCGGGGAGATGGACCGGGAGGGCCCGATCCGGGCTCTCCGGGCCGCGGCGGCGGGGACGACGCGGGGTGCCACGTGGCGGCGCGGGAATGGCTGGCAGCGGCGTGTCCGGTGCCGGCGGACAATGTCCGGCCGCGCGGATGGAGCGCGGCTAGGGTTTAGGGTGGTTTGGATCTGGAATTTCGGGGAGGGGATATTTATAGAGGTAGGAGGAGCTAGGAAGCTGCAAATGAGGTGCGGTTTTCGGCCACGCGATCGTGATCGAACGCTCTAGATGGTGGTGAGGGTTTTGGTGGGTTTTTGGGCCACTTTGGAAGGGTGTTGGGCTGCAACACACACGAGGCCTTTTTGGTCCCTCGGTTAACCGTTGGAGTATCAAACGAAGTCCAAATGATACGAAACTTGACAGGCGGTCTACCGGTAGTAAACCAAGGCCGCTTGGCAAGTCTCGGTCCAATCCAGAAATGTTTAAACCCCACACACGAAAGAAAGTTAGAATTGACCACTGGAGGAGAACGAAGCGGCGGAATGCAAAACGGACAACAGGGAAAATGCTCGGATGCATGAGATGAACACGTATGCAAATGCAATGCACATGATGACATGATATGAGATGCATGACAACGATGACAACACACGGAGACAAAAACCCGAACCCGAGAAAATAAAATAACTTAAGGCCGGAAATGGCAAGAGTTGGAATACATATTGGGAAAGACATATCCGGGGTGTTACACCATCATTCAGAGCATACAAGCAACGGAAGCATTACATGTCTGAGTACAGACAACTACAAAAGGCAAAGACTAAGAAGCCTGACTAAACACGACCCTCCCAAGGGTACAAGATCGTAGCTGGGATACAAGCTACTCGTCGAAGCCACTAGTGTAACCAACTGCAAAACATAAATAAGCAAACGTGAGTACAAAGGTACTCAGCAAGTCTTACATCAGAACTATCTACATATGCAACATTATCCACAAAGGGGGTGGTGGAGTTAACAGCAGCAAGCCAGCTTTGACTCAGTGGCTAGCCTATACTACGAGTATCAGAAACTTCTTTGAGGTGAGAAGACGCACACGAGTCCACATATTCACCATATCAATACTCCACTATGGATCCGTTCCCGTCTCCCTACGAGAAGGCCATCCATACCACTCACGCTTATCTTGTGGATTTTAGAGTATCCACTTCAAGTTGTCTATGTACTACATAAGTCCTCCAAGTTTCCATATCCGAGGAAAAAGGCTATTCGAATAGATAATATTGACCCTGCAGGGGTGTACTTCTTCACACACGCTCTCGCCACTTATAGCCCTGTACACGTCATGTACCTCGGCAACCTTCAAGCGGAAGCCGGGCAAGGGTGTCGGCCACGACCTGACTAACCACACAAGTCTCTCGTCCAGTTTTATCGCCTATTCGGGTTCCATCCGCAAGGAGATCCGGCCGGGGTGTCACTCACGGCCCCAAATGATGTGTGCAGGGTTCCCAAGCCCACCATCCGGGTGCCACTTGGTACACCGTGCCACGGTGCCTAGTCTGTCCCAAGCCCGCCCCGTCAGACACCACCTGGTAGACAAGTAGCACTACCTACAAACGCCAGAAACTAGTTGCAACTCCTGGACAGAGATCAAGCGGATTAATAAGCCGAGAGGGGCCGGATAACTGGAACCCAATGTGTGGTAGTAACTGGACTTGGATGACATTTCAAAGATGCTATGATTTACCCTAATGCAGCTAGCATCAATTTGGTTGAAGTCCATATGAACCAAGGGTTCATATGCAAACCCCAAATTAAATATATAACATGCCATTATTACGTTTTCACTTATACATCAAGTATAGGTTGGTTTTCGATGCATGAACCTAGCATAAATGTATTCCTTGCATTTTTCTGATGATTTTTCATATATAATTTATTTCATTCTGAGCTACGGTTTAATTTCTACGAATTTTAGAAGTTTTAACTATTTTCTGAAATTTCCTAATTTATTTTAAATCCAGAAAATAGTTTATTGCGTCAGCGTGACGTCATAGAGGCGTCAGCAGGGCTGACCAGGTCAAACCTGACGTGTGGGAACCACATGTCAATGACACTAGGGTTAACCCCGGGTCAAACTCGCACTGACCAGGGTTGACTTGGCTCTGGGGCCCACTGTTAGCGGCTGGTGGGGTGGCTAATGGTGGGGATTAGCGCTAATTAAGCCGCCACATCAGCCTCGCCGGAGTTCGGCCAGCAACGACCAAACCGCGCGGCGGTGCTTCGCCGGAATGCGCTACAGGCGGCGGAAGAGCGCGCGCAGACCACCGGGGCGTAGCCCGTCGTCGTCTGCATCCAGTGGAGCATGTGGGAGGAGCTGGGGAGGCCGGAGCTCACCAGAATGGAGCTCGCGGCGGCTGCCGGAGTTTGGGGCTGGTGCGGGTTAGCGCTACGGTGTGCTAACGAGCGAGGCGAAGGTCTGGCCGGGCGCTACGCGTTGCGGGGAGCAAGTTGGACTCGCTGGGGTGACCATTTGGTCGCCGGAGCTGCGCCGACGACGAGCTCAAGCGGCGACAGCTACGGTCGTCAAGGGGGCGACGTCTACGGCTCAAAATTGAAGGGGAGGAAGGAGGGGATCCACGCAGGAGCTCACAGCGGTTCGTTCGGTGGCCTCAGCGGGCTCGGGGAAACGTTGGAGCGGGCGCACGGTCGCCGGCGATCTCGGTGGCCCGAGGTTGAAGAAGACGGCGGTGAGGGCGTCCGGTGTCGCTTGGCTTGGCGAGGAGGTCGAGAACGAGGTAGCGGAGCTACTAGGCATGTCGAGGGGTCGAGGGGGAGGCTCTGGGTGCGGCAACGGTGAGCGGCAGCGGCGGCTGCGTTTGATGCGTGCGAGGGAGAGAGCCAGGGGAGAGGATGGGGACGAGAGAGAGCGAGAGAGAGTCGGGAGATCGCGTGGCGTCCTCAGGGCGACGGGGAGACATGCAGGGAGGCAGGAGGTGGCCGGCGCGCGGCGAGCACGTGCCCCTGTCAGCTGGGCCAGCTTGTTGGGGCAGAGCAGGTGGGCCACCAGGTGAGGCCAGGGACGATTCCCTTTCTCTCTTTTATTTTGTTTTTGTTTTCTTTTTCTATTTCTGACATTTGTTTTGTATCCAAAAGAAATGTTAAAACACTTTCATAAATGCTGAAAATATTTGTGGCATCTAGATATAATATTCCAGAGGCCCTCACCAATTCCCAACATTTTTGGAGCCATTAAAATATTTATATAATTTAAACAGCTCCAAATCAAATATTTATGCATTGATTCAAAAATCCAAAATTAGTAGCAAAAATGTGCATCACCTCTGGTTGTTGTTCCCAACATTATCCAAAGAGCATGAACATTTTTGAATAGCATTTTGGGTTCATTGAAAATCCATTTTAAAGTTGAACCTATTGGGAAAAAACTTTGGTGCTATGGTTTGCAACATCCCCATTTCAACTTCATTTGAAATTTAAACATGATGCACAAAGCAAGCCTAGGACCATACGAGAACTAGGGATGTGACATATAAATCATACATTTGAATTATATCATGCCATCATGTTTACAGAGTACATACACATCATCTATCTGAATTATGGCATGGCAACCCATTTAATAAAGACATCACATAGTTATATCATCTCATCCTGTTTAGTGTTTATCATCATATTTTGAATTATGGCATTCTATCCGTGAATGTATGTGAATTATGGCATGCCAACCTATTTAATAAACACATTATATAGTTATGTCATGCCATCCTGTTTACATAGTCTCATATTTTGAACTATGTCTTTCCATCTTTTTTAGTTAGCCATCATAATGTGAAATTGTGTCATGCTATCCTGTTTAGTTAGCCATCATATATGTGAAATTGTGTTATGCTATCCTGTTTGGTTAGACAACATAAATATGAATTATTTCATGCCCTCTTTTATTCCCCACTATCCATTGCACATGTCTATCATACAATGTCTATACTTTCAATTACTTTTCTTGTTTATCAGCCATTTGAATTGGAGAGCGTGATGGCAGTATCTAAGGGAGTAACAACACGGTCTTCAGAAAAGATAGTGCTACCAGTTGATGCAGATAGAACCATGGTTGTACTTGCCCAAGGACCAGATCCACCGCACATAACCCAGACTCTCGCAGATTGTACCCCTACCCAGTTGGACAGAGAACCAGCTACACCCATTCTAACCCCAACCCCGGCAGATAGTAACCCAGTTCCAGTTGACACAGCACCATCTCCACCACAGAGCACCCAAACACGATCAGTTAGTAAGGGAACTGCAGTGCCCAAAGCACGAGGACCACCACTCCGAATCCCAACTCAACGCTTAAAGGAGAAGAATATTTGTTCTCAGGTCAGGTTCTGTAGCTATGGTTCATACTCCTTTGCTCTTGCATGACTGTATTTACTCATACCAACTATTTTCAAATTTGAAGGATGGAATTGAAACTCCAATGGCGCAACATGTAAGTTTTAAACTTGTGTCTTTAACTGGTTTGTTGTTGTAACCTGCTCTATGTTGATTTCAGTTTCAATTGAATAAACAGTTATGTTCTCATGTCATGCACATTACAAGTGTTGTTATTGCTCTATAGTTACCCACACTTATATTCTATCTATTCTGCTTTGTCTTGAACAAATATTATTTGAATTGTGTCTCTATCTTGATTTGGCAACAAAAACTAGAATGATATAGACCACAAAGTGGCCATGGTACATAGATATATGTTTGTTTCATGTTGTTATCCTGTCCACTTTACTACTGAACTCATTTACCAAAATGAGTTTCATATACAACACGGTAAACATGTGATGTGTCTGCTTGTTTCTCTTTTAGAATGCGGACAAAATATTGGAGAATAGTACCGTGTTATCCAATGGTAAAGGAAGTAATGTAGATAATGTTCAAGATAGTGAGACATCCCTGTTGGTCTCCAAGAAAGCTGATAAAAACTATCTTGACGACATTGAGGGAACCCAAAAGTCATGTCTTGATGTAGTGTTCGAGTTACTGGCCACTACTGCTGGCACAAGCTCTTCGAACTCGCTGCCTGAATCACTTCGTCTTCTTGAGTCTCAACTTCAAGTTGAAAGACATCGATCAGATGTGCTGCGACAGGAAGCTGAAGGACTGAGGAAGTCCCTGCAGAATTCAGATGCATATTTTCTGGTGCAACAGCAAACGCTGGAGGATTTAAGCACCAAACAAGAGAAAGTTAATAAGCTTGCTAAGCATCTTGCCAGCATTATGGGTACCCAGGATATTGTTTCTTGAGATCTTCTGAAGTGGTTTCAGTTCTGGATTTGTTTTGCTGCGGCGTTTATTTGCGCTGGTCGCCAACTTTGACAACCAGTGTATATGATATGCTGCTTTGTTCCCTATATTTGCATTGGTAGCGAACTTTGATGCCCAATGGATGTAATATGTGTAATAGTCGTGATAGCCTAGCGTTAGTTGCTTGCGTATTTATTTCCTTGTTGTCTTGTTTATTTGTTTGCTTGTAGTCATTGCAGTTCTTTTTCCGCGGTTAGCTAGTGGCTGCAATAACCTATTTTTTAAAACTAGGCCACAATAACCATGGGCTAATATTTACTGTAGTGACACTGCGCCTCCTACTGGCCGTAGAAACAGTGGGCCTTCTACGGGCCATAGAAACAATGGGCCTTCTACGGGCCGTAGAAACAATGGGCCTTCTGCGGACCTATTATCAATGGGCCTTATACGGGTCGTATAATCGATTGGCCAAACATGGGCCAAACAGACCGCATTATGGCCATAAACGGGCTAGAGTTGGAATCGTCCGTTCATGGGCTGACCATAACGGGCCATCGTTAATAGGCCGTATTTGATGACGCTATGAAATCGGCCCAACGTATTAATGGACCACAAACGGGCCGACTGTAACCACGGGCTGAATTTGGCCCACAATCAGAAAATGACAGTAACGGGCCGTAAGTAAACGAATGCTGGAAATGAGCCCAAGAATAAATGGGCTCTGAGAAGGCCGAAAGATAACATGGGTTGGAAACGGCCCAACGGAATAACGGGCCGTTAATGGGTATAAAGTGATACACTGTTCATTACGGGCCAGTTTCACCACGGGCCGTTAATGGGTGTAAAGATATACACTGTTCATTACGGGCCAGTTTCACCACAGGCCGTTAGTAGGCCAAGAGTTACATAGGGCCTCATATGGGCCGAAAGACGTCATGGGCCATACATGGGCCAGAAGTGAAAATGGGCTGGAATCATATTGGATGGCCCAGATGATGCTACTGGGCCTAATTCGGATAGGGCATAACGGGCCTTGGGTTAGCGGGTTGTAAATGGGCTATATTCGAACAGGCCGTTAACAGGCTTTCCATGGGCCGGCCTGCCAGCTTTTGACCAAGTCAAACGGGCCGACTTTTCACAGGAATGGGCCTATGTTGGGCCGTGCCACATGTCGACGTATCATAGGCGCCTATCTGACCCACTGACGAGATGACACGTGTTTCATCCGGCCAATAAGAATTTTACACGTGGAAATTTCCCATTGGTCGGGGCTGTTAACGGGTTATCGGATCCAAAACCCGACCCGATAGCTTAACGGCGTTCCGTTACGGTGGATGCCATGTGTCGGTCACCCTTGATGAAAGCACTTCTGTGATGCACGATTTATCGTCATGGAAGTGGACACTTCTGTGATGATAATTTTGGTAATGTCATGGAACACTTCTACGACAGCACAGGTATGACTATCTTGATTTTGTCATAAATTTGTCATGGATGTACATGCATGACAAAAAAAGCGACCTACTGTGACAAACACGTATCATCACGGAAGTGTATTTTTTTGTAGTGCTCGTTGCCACGCCCTCCATTCCGCGCAGGAGGCGAGGACCAGGAGGTGCCTCCACCACCTCCTCCCCAAGGAGGCGCCCTGGCTCCAAGGCGCGCAGCCCCGGGGCGAGACCCTCCACGTCCGGCGCTTGCGCAGCAAGAAAGGAGCTGCCAAGAGATTCCTCGTCCCCAAGAAGGTGCTCGCGCGCTCCCAGCGCCGGCGCGCCAAGATTGCATCCCTGGACCTCCACGCCAAGACCCCACGCTGCTCCAAGCGGCGGCGCACGGTAATCCCCATGAGCAAGCCCAGTACCAGCCAAAGGCACCGGTGGCCACAGCAGGCTGTCGTGCCCTCACCCCCGAGCTACGCGGCGTCGCATGGCCAGGCAAGTTCAAGCCTGACCTGCCCCCTCGCTATGATGGCACAGCGGACCTTGCGGAGTTCCTGCAACTCTACGAGCTATGCATCGAAGCTGCCAACGGAGACGGAATGGTCATGGCGAAATGTTTTCCCATGGCGTTCAAGGATGGGGTCCGCACCTGGCTCCTGAACCCGGCTCCTGGCACAATCTCCTCCTGGGACGAGATGCGTACTCGCTTCATCGCCAACTTCCAGGGCACTCGCGATCGGCCCCCGGCCGTGAGCGATCTGCGCCGCATCAAGCAGCAGCAAGGGGAAACCCTGCAGAAATACATCCAGCGCTTCAACAACGCTCACCTCAAGATCCCCAAGGTGACTAAAGAAGCCATCATCTCGGCCTTCTCTGATGGCGTACGCGACATCAAGATGAAGTAGGAGCTAGCAATCCATGAAGACCTGTGCACATCCCTGGAGCTGTTCAACTTGGCGACCAAGTGTGCCAGGGCTGAGGAAGGGCGCCTTTCCCTCCTCGAGCTCCCGGCAGTCGACCTAGAAGAAAATAAGCCCAAGGACAAGGACATGAAGCGCAAGGGGGCTGTCGTGCTTGCAGCGGAGCCAAACACCAAGCAAGGCAGGGATCAGCCTGAGTCATCCAAGGGCAGTCGGTACTGCGTGTACCACGACCTCCACACAGACAACACCAACGAATGTCAAGAGCTCAGGGCCGTGAGAGATGGACGTGTCGGCCGACGCCCCGAGTGCAACGACAGGGGCTATGGCCGAGGAGGAGTAAGAGGTGGCAGATGATGGGAAGACCGTGGCCCTGGCCAAGGGTGGTGTGACCGACCTTGCGAGGATCACTTGCAGGACCAGCCTCACGAGGGAGGCTGGAGAGATCAGCCTCGTGAGAATCACCCACGCGGCAACACATGCCTTCCTCCTCTGCCGCCGCCGCCAAGGAGGAATGAAGACCAACATCAGGACGAGGGGGCTTGGGGGCTTCTAGGAACCACGCACAATCACTTGCATCTTGGGTGGCGCGCAGGCCCCAGCCTCACAGCGCATCTTCAAGCAGTTTGCTCGCGAGGTGAATGCAGTCCTCCCAAAGCTTGAGGCCACGCGCCCTCTCAGGTGGTTCGCATGCGCTACCACGTTCAGCTCAGCGGATCTTCTCAAGTGCGCGGCAACAGCCGGAGTCCTCCCTATGCTTTGCTCCCCAGTCATCAGCAATGTGCTGGTCACCAGGACCCTCATTGACGGTGGAGCAGGACTCAACGTCCTGTCCGTTGAGACGTTCAACAATCTCCAAGTGTTGTACGATCAGCTTCAGCCAACCAAGCCCTTCTCAGGAGTCACTGATGGTTCCACTATTCCGATAGGGCAGGTTCACCTTCCAGTCACCTTTGGGCAGCGCAGCAACTACCGCACTGAGCTCATCGACTTCGACGTCGCCCACATCCGTCTGCCATACAACGCCATCCTCGGGTACCCAGCCCTGGCCAAGTTCATGGTAGTGACTCACCATGGATACAATGTCCTCAAGATGCCAGGAAGCAGTGGAGTCATCGTCGTACCCTGTGAAGAAAAGGACGCAGTGTGTTCACTTGAGCGCATGTTCCAAGCCGCAACGATCGAAGACCCGGACCGCGGAAATGGAAGACTTCCCGAGGCGACCCCCAAGAAGAAGAAGGCTTCACCTGGCCCAAGCCATCAGGAGGCAGGCGCCTCCGGAGGTGTTGGGTCAGGATCTGCGCCCAATCAGGGAGCGCCACCCTCTCTCGCATAGGAAAGCGCGCCCAGTGCCCTCCTCAGGCAGGGCTCGGGGGCTCTTTCTTGGAGAGCCACCGACTTTGCCAAGGTTGCGAGGGAGGCGCTCGGGCACCACTTGGAGGGGTGCTTCCAGGCACGTTTCCCTTAGGAAGGTACAAGGCAAGGAAGACCAAACCCTCAGGAATTCATCGCAAGCAACACCCAGGAGCTATAGGAGTCGAGAGTCATGCGTGGCAGCCACTGCTTGCCCGCCATGACCCCACATCCAGGCGAGGATGGTGGGCTACGCATCTGCAGCAACGTACCGGGGCTCAACCGAGCCGCATCTCAGGAGCGCCTCTGGCCTTCGCGCGTGGGGCGTTGCGAGGGTCCGCCTCACAGCTACGTTTGCATGCCTTTCGGCCTGCCGAACGCGGCACTGCTCATCGGCGCCTGCTGAGGAGCATTCTGGAGGCTCGGGAGGTCAGGCATGGTACGGTCCTGGCGGAGATGGAGATGGCTCTCGGAGACCCACCTGTGCCCCCGGAGCCTCCCGAGGCTCCTAGGCCTGGGGGCTCATGAGGGTCGACGTCTTCATCGCGCATTGCCCGCTTCTTCAGCACCACTTCATCTTCAACAGCACCAGGTGACATCTTTCTAAGTTCTGTTTTTAGCTGGGAGCGCCCACAGGGCTGCATCATTCCCAGGACGCGTGGGTCCGTCCCTGCGGCATGTATCCGTTTTGCTTATGCTCTTTGCTTACCTTGTCGGGGGCGTCCCTCGGGCTGCATCATCCCCGAGCTGCTCGGGCCTGGCTCTGCAGCGTTTGCTTTTCCTGCGTCTACTTAAAATGAATTTCCTCCTGCGTGCTTAACATACCCAACCTAATTGCCTGCTCGATTGACGCCTACCTATGGAGCCGCTCGCTCTGGCACGGCATCTGCGCACGGGTCCGTCCCTGCAACACCGAAAAATCTGAGTGGCCGAGCTCTGGCCATGGCAGCCCTGCAAGGCGCCACCTCACTAGGCCCTCAGTGCCCCAATCACTCCCCCGGAGCGACCAAAGGTTGGCTGGCAACCGTAACAATAGGTCTTGTTTCTCTTTATGACTGGTGTGCAGGACCTACTCCAGGAGCAACGCTAGGGACATCACGAGCTGTCTCTCCCTCTCTCCGGCAGGGACCGCTTGCATGTTAAAAGGGGGGCGCCTAAGCATCGCGACTCATGGGCTCCTACTGGCTCTCTAGCCCTCACCCCCTGGCCTTGACCCATGGCATCGCGACCTGTCATACCAGCGGCGGCTGAGCCTGCTCGAGGGCCGGGACCTGAGGACGTAGAGCATTAAGGAAAGTGCGGGGGAGTGAGAAGAAGCTCGCGATGACCTAACCCAGCAGTGCCTCAGCTGCCACCGCCCGGGCCAGGCGCTTCATCGAGGAACTACGCCTAACTCAAGAGATAAGTCACGCCCTTACAAGAGTTGGACCAACACAGCGCAAAATCCTCGCCCAGTGCGGCTCTGTCACGGCGACGTTACCTTCCTTTCTCGCCCAGCGAGGGCTGCTTGAGCGCTAAAGGGGACCTCCCGAGCATCGCGACTCGGGGGCTCTTACCGGACCTCGGGCGGCTCACCTCCTGGCCTTGACCACGGCATCGCGACCTGGCATACCAGCGACGGCTGAAGCCTGCCTGTGGACTGGGACCTATGAGCGTAGAGCGCCAAGTCCTCGCGAGGATAGAAAGGGGGAGCCGAGCTAAGACAGGACAAGCACCTCGCATTGATTCATATTAAGGATATAATATTCATAAAAGACATGGAAGACGCCTTACATACCCCCACGGGGTGTTGCTTCGATTCCTCGCAGGAACAAGAGTTCTAATCCTAAGGAACGCTAATCGCCCCCACCGTCGCGAGGGATGCCATCATCAACAGTGGGCTGCCCAACATCAATGCCAACCCCATCCAGATTAGTGGCGTCGGCGGCTGGACGCAGCTACCCCGCTCCGGGCACCGCGCGAGCTCGGGGGCTCATAGCTATCGTCGCTCATCTCCGGAGTCACGAGGAGCTTGGGGGAGCCACTGAATTCCCCAGCTCCTCCGCTGCTGCCTAAGGAGCTGCTGGAGGGCCGACGGGTAGTCCAGGTCCTCGCCGGTTCATCACCCCTGCCGCTCTCCCTGGGGCAGCACTCCAGCCGGTGTCCTTCAGCATCGAAGACCTTGAAGAACATCAGGGAGGCGCCGTCGTATTCGAGATGAATTACGAGGGCGCCTACCGTCCGGCAGACCCGGGCGATTTCGCCCCAGCCCCGGGTCATGAAGACCTTGCTTGGAGCGACGACCGCGACCTCCGCTCCGGTCGCAAGGGCGCCGCAGTCAGCGTGCTCCAGCAAGAGCTCCAGAGCCCCGCTCGGCGGCATCTCGAAGGCGAAGGAAGGAGGGAGGCGAATCCAAGAGCTTGGAGGCATGGCGGCGTGGAGCACGAGCTCGCGAGAGGAGCGTTTGGCGTGGACTCCAGGAGGAACGACGCGCACCACCATGACTCGCCGGCGTCGACGGCGGCATCGTCAGTGTTGCTCGACACCTTCTCCCGCAGGACCTACGACGCGGGCATGCAAGGGTAGCGGGTACCCAGGCGGCGGCCGCTCGTACCAGTGCCTCGGTGCCTCCTACTAAGCACCCTCTTCTCGGTGGCAGAGGATCAGCCGCTTCTTCGGCGGAAGTGGGTCAGGACCCTCTCAGGGGGGGGCCTTTCCCTTCTCTTCTGCAGAGAACCGCCGAATTGGTGCCATTGGCATATGGAGAAGCAAGGGCAAGGAAGGAGAAGGAAAGGAGCAGCAAGAAGGGATGGACTGAAGGGGCTCGCCCAGCCCTGTACTTATAGCCGGAGGAGGCCAACTGCCGAGCACCACGATCGCAGGTAATCATGACCGGTTTTCTTTGCATGCAGGGACTTGTCAAGTCATGCAGTTGCCGAGGCGTCGTGGGTAGCACAGACGCTGACGTCCAATCAATCGCCACGCGGCACCCAAGGCCGCAGGCTTTTGGGGCCCACGGCGCTTTGCGCTCGCCCCTTCGCTTTCCTGCTAGGCCAAGCCCGGGCGCGCCTTGGGCCCGGGGCCTACTGTCAGCATTCTGGGAATGGGGGTCCCCAGACTTGCCTGCCTGCGGCCTGCGGCGTGGCTCGAGTGGGGGCCCAGCGCGGCCCATCTTCATCAGCTCAAGCTCAAGACCCTCGCGAGGGGCCAAGCCTCACGGGGCGGACGACAGGAAGCTTCCTGAGAGGCAGCCTCGTTAGGCAGGCTCACGAGGAGGCGGAGAGATCAAGGCGGGACACCTCGCGAAGAGCCCGTGACGCAAGCCATGACGATCGAGACCAGGCAGGCGCCAGGCGGGCACCGGCCTGCGTAGTGTCCTTGTTTCCTCTTTGGTGCGAAGGGGGCAAGCACAGGCCAAGGCATCGGGTAAAGGTTGCCATTCCGGTGCAACGAGACCAAGACCAGCAGAGAGGCAGGACGAAGGTCACCGTGGAGCCCAAGACGGCGACATCACCAGTGCTTCTGGCAGCCGAAGACCACCTTTGGTCAGGATAACTTGTACTACATGTTCCCCTTCAAAATGGCCAATTGTTGGCGCCCTTCCTGCTCATTATTTGGGGAGAGGCCCAGGGCCTCTATAAATAGAGCTAGCCACCACAGAGTAGAGACGGCTAGAGAATCAAGAGAAACATCTAGAAAACACCCAGAGATCTGGTAGAGCCCTAGCAGAGAGAGAGAGAGGCGACTGAACTCACCCTAGCAGTTCATCGCACCAGCTCAAGAACACCTCTCATGAGGCTGTTCTTCCTTTGTATTGTTCATCATCAGCCCCCTGAGGCAATCCACCACACCACACACTGGAGTAGGGTATTACACCCAACGGTGGCCCGAACCAGTATAAACCTTATGTCCCTTGTGTTGTTCGTTGTTTCCAGCTCAAATCACGCGAGGAGATTGGGCGTAGATCGGTAGGGGAGAGATCTCCGTGCGCACCCCAATGTTCAAACCTCAAGGGTCTGCCGGAACCCGAAATCCGACAGTGTGTGAGGGGCTCTGGGCTCCCTCCCTATCGTGAATGACTTCCGTGATGAGTTAGCTCATGCTTTGTTTCATGGAGTGTATTTTTTGTGAAAGCTTGATTGACGACTCGTATGTTTAAGTGGGATATCTCATTTGTATGGACAAAGTAAAATTTATCATGTTTTTCATGCTTGATTTGTAAAGATGGTTCGTTTATGTCAATTGTGAGCGGGAGGAGGCCATACAAGAGCCGACCACACCAAAACCGGTAGGAAATAGGGTCCAAAGTAGTCAAATGACTGAGAAAGAGCATTTATTGTCAATCTAACCCTGCCATCCATACCTCTTTGGTTTAGAGTTAGTTCAGGGTTAGAATCTAACTCTAACCTCTAACTGAGTTAGAGTTCTCCTCGTCTCGGTTCATAACCATCATACTTTCCCCATTCATGTGTTTCAATATCCTATGAATCAAAGAGGCCCTTAGACTAGTTTAGGTCTGGTCATTTTTTAAAAACGTGTTATGTCCAAAATTTAATGAACGTGCTCCGGTTTCTACAAAAATAATCTGGTTTCATGTAGTAATTCATTTATTTATTTATTCTTCTACGGGGGGTTCGCATGTAATTCGTGAGGTCTGAAATGTAAAGTACCCTGTCATATGCTCCGAGTCGTGCATGCACTATGACCCAGATGCTCTATGTCCCACATGTCGGTGAAAGGGAGCATGTGGAAATAGCCTAGGAGTACATATAGGAGGATAAATGCGTGAAAAAATATGTACTGTGAAGCATAGCTGCTGTCTGAAAAAGAGACGTAAAGTGATGACAGGTATAGGTCGCACGCACCCAACTAGTGGTACTAGACATACGACTATTTTTTCCCTCAAAAAAAGAGGTACGAGTGCTCAGTACTCCTATTCTATTAACACGAGTCCCATCTAACAACAGCGTCCGTGCTACAGCTAGCTCTTCTCCCTCGTTTCTCTCTTCTAATTCTAAACTCAGCCCACGCCCGGTGGGCGGGGAGGGGATTTGCCGATGGTCGGTTTGCTCAACTGCGGCCCCACCTCACAGTGAAAATGTTACGACTGGAATAAAAATGTCATATACTCCCTCCGTTCCTAAATATAAGACTTTTTAGATATTCCAAATGGAATACAACATACGGATGTATGTAGACATATTTTAGAGTGTAGATTCACTCATTTTGCTCTGTATGTAGTCACTTGCTAGAATCTCTAGAAAGACATATATTTGGGAACGGAGGGAGTACTATACTAATAAAACATTAAGGCCAAGAGGTGATGCAGTGCTGGTTATAGGAGGCAAGAAGAAGAGATGCATCCATCAACGACATCCACCTCCTCGACTCAGGGCGTCGGCCCACCAAACGGCGGCTAAGTAGCAGCGGCTTTCGTGGCTAGGTCGACATGCTTCTGAACAATGGCGTCCAAAGATTCCAGCCGCTGCAAGAAGGCCAACGTCTTTTTGTCCTCACTGGCCTTGTAGTGGCCTATGTAGACGATTTCCTCAAAGACGTGGATGTGCGGGTCGACGGTTTCTTGCAGGCGAGCGCCGCCTGGAGGTGCACATTCTTCGTCGCGACCTCCGGCACCTGCAGGGCCACCAGGGCTTGAAAGAGTTCGTCACCATGGAGGCCGATGAGGGTGGCAGGCAATGAGGAGCCTGGGCGCGCGAGTTGGAGCAGTATGGCAAGGTCGCCGTGCGCTTCTTGATGGCGGTGAACTTGCGGATGGAGTGGACCATCATGTTGTCCATGCGAGATTCGAAGCCGGCATCGACGAGGACTACGACACCGGCGGTCGCCAGCACCATCTGGAAACGCTGTGCGGTGCGGGGCCGCAGCCTGGCATCTTGGATTGTTTGGCATAGCCGACTGCCACTCGCGTCCATCGCCTCCATAGGTGCTTGTGGCTTCTGGTCACTTGGTCTTGGATTGGAGTGAGCAGTGTTGCATAGAGACTAGGAGTGGATGGATTGGAGTGGTGGGGCGCCTTTATATGAGAGTACAAACTCTATTGCATTCACATCGTGCTGGCTCTATTCCGCTTCTCCAATTAATTCCCTCTGCATGCTAATTGGGGATGTATCATTGACCGTTCAACATCTCGGGAACCACTACCCTCTCCCTCCTTGGCATTCAAGCCGTATCAATGTAAATGCGTGTCAGGAGATGTTCCCGTCGACGACGAGGTGCCTATGGTGATTTCATAAATTTCAAGATGATATGCCGGCTCAGTCTTTCGGGTGTGCTCATAGGGGTAGGGTGTGCATGTGTGCCTTCATAGGGGTGAGTGTATGCACATCTATATGAGCGCTTGCGTTTGTACTGTGTTAAAAAAACGTAAATGCATGTCAAAAAGAGACTAGCTAGTACTAGTATACTCAATATTGTGCACCGTGACCAAGGCTGAGAGGAAAATGAGAGAACTAAGTATTGATTTACGGTGTAGATTCACTCATTTTGCTCCATATGTACTCCGTCTCAGTGTAGTCTAGTCACTTGTTGAAATCTCTAGAAAGGCAAATACTCCTTTCTGGTTTACATGGTTATACTAGCAAGTACTACAATAGTGGGCTCACATAGAAATTTTGTCTCATGCAAGAGCCTGGCTATATGCGTGCTCCAAGGTTCGCAACTGCCACGTTCGGGTTGCACTTGGCTCTTCACCTCTTCGAGAAGATGAACAATGATGTTACTACGGGGCTATTTGGTTTGAGACTAAGTTTTCCTAAGGTTGCCACACCTAAGGTTAGGCAAATTTGACCAACTTGGTGGGTGTTTGGTTCAAGCCACACTAGGGTCCCACATCACATACACTCAAAAAGTGTGGCAAGATTCCCTTAAGCTTGCCAACTTGTGGCTCTCATTTTGAAGAATAACCTTAGGCAAGTGTGGCAACATTGTATGGCAAAGTGTGGCTTGGTTAGGCCTAGAACCAAACAGCCCCTACTACTACTTCTATAGTATCGAATCCACTGATGCATGTCCGTCCACCGCATGCGGGACGCTTGTTATAAGCAAAAGCCTGTCCTCGTCTGCGAGCCACCGCGCGCATGGGCGAGGGAGAAGGCGTGTAGTAGTAAAGTCAAGCTTCTCCTCATTGTATGAGTTGACGCGACACATCATAGCACTGGCCCAACATGCTTGCCTCTAAACTTGGCTGAAAAACCCATAGTGTACAATATATTTGCTGCAACCTCAAGCATTTACCCCACCACAATATATTCTTCTCCTGACCAGATGAGCGTGCAAACTACAATCACCAGGATGGCAGGTAGGGCCAGAAGATTATTTTAATCAAAAAAATGCTTCAAGACGGCCTCATAGCATGGAGCCGACCCCAACAATCTTAAGCTTAGAAGCATGGTACACGCTATCCTAAACTACTCTACACATGAAACTGCCACACGAGCGTCCGGGCTGCCTTGGCTCTTCGCCTCTTCGAGAAGTCGAATAATGATGGAGTACTACTATAGTGGAGGAGTACTACAGTATGCTTCTAGCCATCTGACAGCGAATGAACTGCTGCATGTCCACCGCGTGCGGGAGGGAGAGCGTGTAGCGAAAGCTTTCCCTAGTCTTTCCTGCCACCACGCTCATGGGCGAGGGAGGGACGCAGCTTCATTGACTTATTGCTTCTGGCTTTGTGTGTATGACATGTGGGCCCAACAAGTGGGTGTCCCACCTATCATACAGCCAAAGGCAGGTGCACTTAAGGCACCAGAGCTCAGTCTATGAGGGAGAGGGCATTGTAGTAATCAAACTTCTTGTTGTTGTACGAGTTGACGTGACACATCAAAGCACTGCACTCGATATATTTCAATAATTTGTGTTTACCGATGCATTAATTACAATGCATGCATGCATGATGTGACTCTCCTTTTGATACTTGCATGTGTTGATTTAATGCACCTAGAAGTTGTATGAATATGTGACGGTAAAGCTTTGTAATGCCCCGGCCCTAAAGCAAGAGATGGTTGTGCACAAGGAGGGTGAGATCCTGCAGAAGAAACATGACCCAACGATGGAGCTCTATGGTCTCGATGGACCTCACCATGCTCCACTGCCCCTTGTGCCTCTGCCCCTTGAAGCCTCCAGTGTATGAGGTTCGAATACACCTCATCCGTTCAGTTAATCGAGCAAGGTGTAGGTTTCTTGATTGATGTGTTGTTCGTTTGATTTGTGCAGTTCAAGGGAGGGCACCTGGCCTGCACGGACTGCCGCGTCAAGCGCCACGGGAACTAGCAGCAGTGCCAGAAGTGCGAGCGCGGTAGTGGCTTCGACGTGCGGAACACGGCGGTGGATGCCGTCCTCTCCTCGGTGAGGGTGGAGTTCCCGCACGAAGGCTGTGGGCTCTACGTCACTTACCACAAGCTTGTCGATCACTAGAGCGTGTTGATAACCCACAAGTATAGGGGATCAATTGTAGCCTCTTTCGATAAGTAAGAGTGTCGAACCCAACGAGGAGCTAAATATTCCCTCAAGTTTTATCGACCACCGATACAAGTCTACGCACGATTGACGTTCGCCTTACCTAGAACAAGTATAGAACTAGAAGTACTTTGTAGGTGTAACAGGATAGGTTTGCAAGATAATAAAGAGCATGTAAATAAAAGCTAGGGGCTGTTAGATGAAGACACAACTAAGTTAGTTTTAGCAGAGAGCTTGTTGCAACACAAGAAAGTTATTTGTCCCTAGGCAATCAATAACTAGACCGGTAATCATTATTCCAATTTTATTTGAGGGAGAGGCAAAAGCTAACGTACTTTCTCTTCTTCGATCATATGAACTTATGATTAGAACTCTAGCAAGCATCTGCAACTACTAATGATCATTAAGGTAAAACCCAACCATAGCATGAAAGTATCAAGTCCTCTTTATTCCCATACGCAAACAACCTACTTACTCGGTGTCGGTGTCAAAACCGGCGGATCTCGGGTAGGGGGTCCCGAACTGTGCGTCTAAGGCGGATGGTAACAGGAGGCAGGGGACATGATGTTTTACCCAGGTTCAGGCCCTCTTGATGGATGTAAAACCCTACGTCCTGCTTGATTAATATTGATGATATGGGTAGTACAAGAGTAGATCTACCACGAGATCATAGGCTAAACCCTAGAAGCTAGCCTATGGTATGATTGTATGTTATTGTTATGTCCTACAGACTAAAACCCTCCGGTTTATATAGACACCGGAGAGGGTTAGGGTTACACAAGGTCGGTTACAAAGGAGGAGATATCCATATCCGTACTGCCTAGCTTGCCTTCCACGCCAAGTAGAGTCCCATCCGGACACGAGACGAAGTCTTCAATCTTGTATCTTCATAGTCCAACAGTCCAGCCAAAGGATATAATCCAGCTGTCCGGAGACCCCCTAATCCAGGACTCCCTCAGTAGCCCCTGAACTAGGCTTTCAATGATGATGAGGCCGGTGCGCAGTATTGTCTTCGGCATTGCAAGGCGGGTTCCTCCTCCGAATACATCACGAAAGAATTTGAATACAAGGATAGTGTCCGACCCTGCAAAATAAGTTCCACATACCATCGTAGAGAGAATAATATTTCCACAAATCCAATTTGCTGACTTGTTTTGGCAACACAACATTATGCCATGGCCCGGTGATTATTCGAACCGTTTCCTTTAACTAGCCCCGCACATAACGCGAGGCAGTTTTTTGACATGTCTTGTCAAAGCAGAGATCGTGTCCCCCTTATTACAGGATTCTCATCAATACGTTCGTGGGTAACCCAACCGTGTCTAGGACTCCTAGATTATAGGCAAGTCCCAAATGGCTACAGAGAGGACGCTTGATATTCACCCTCTTTATAAAGGGACAAGGCTTTCACTTTTTTTCCTCCCATGCTCAATCGAATCCTTCCCCCGCCTTGAGTTCTAACACCCAAATCCCAGGTCGGGTGCTTCGGACCTTCAATCATGTCCGGATCTAGCCGTCAAGGCCGGTGGATGCCCTCCTCCGTTACGGAAGAGGATATCAAGAAGTTGAGGGAGGCTAGATACCTGACCGCCGAGGTTTCGCATCGGCTGCCTGCCCGAGGGCAGGTCGTCCCTACTTCCGAACCCAACGAGAACGTTGTGTTCATCTCCCACTTCCTCCGAGGCCTAGGCCTCACCCTGGATCCCTTTGTTAGGGGTTTGATGTTCTATTACGGGCTAGATTTCCACGATCTAGCCCCGGACTCCTTTCTCCACATCTCGGCATTTATTGTCGTATGTGAGGCCTTCCTCCGCATTACCCCTCACTTCGGCCTGTGGCTCAAGACCTTTGACGTGAAGCCGAAGATGGTCGAGGGGCAGCACATAGCGTGCGGAGGCGCATTAATAAGTAAAATCGCTGGAGCTCCACGGCCAAAGGGTTCCTTTCCAGAGGTGTCCGGATTATGACAGCGGGAGTGGTTTTACATCACAGCTCCCAAAAGTGCCAAGTGGGTGGCCACCCCTGCTTTCCGCTCAGGCCCTCCACCACAACTGATGTCATGGATTAGCAGAGGGCTGAGCTGCGGTCCAGCCAAGGACGTGCCTATATTGCAAAGCCGCATTCAAGATCTCTTCAACGGAGATTTCAGTCTGGTTACGGTGGTGCAAGTCATGCTGGTTCGTCAAGTTCAGCCTTGCAAACGCCGGCCCCTCCGCATGTGGGAGTTCAACCTAGAAGGGTCACACACCATTCAGAATTTCCTCGGCCTGACGCACGAGGAGATGTACAAATCATTCTTCGGACCCCAAATAGAGTTTCCATATACTACCGAGGACGTGGGCCTGAGCAGCAACCGTACCGCTGACCAAGTAAGTAATCCTTTAGCCGAACACACCGTCTTTCATTTATCATGACGTCATTCTGAGAAATCGCTCTTTGACAAGGACTAGCTAACAAGGGCGAAGATGATTCGGTGTCCGGCCCCCCTTCCTGAGGGTTTGGAGAATCCGGTACTGGAAAAGATGCTCAAACTAGCACCTTGCCCGGAGCCCTCAAAGGAAGATAAAGGGGGGAATAATGAGGTCGAAAGCGGGCCCCCATCGCTACCAATTCCAACCAAGGGAATGAGCGCCTCCGTGAAGGAGGATAACCAAGGGGAAGAATCTGACCTTCTCTCGCTTCGGGGAAGGAAGAGGACTGCCTCTGAAGATCCAGAAACCAAGGCTTCCAAACGGGAGAAGAAGTCTCCACCAAAGGGTTCTGCCTTGGAGGGTGCTCTTGCCGCACAAAGTCCGCACGAGGATCAGCCCTCCAACGAGCTGTAAGTAATCAAAAAGTACTTTAATAGTGGAGATATACTACCTTACCTCTGAGGAAAATAACCGAAGCATTTATCTTGCAGTTCGGGTCTTAGCCCTTCTCAGCAAAGCTCGTCTTGGGAGGATCTTCTTCCGGAGATGATGGAGAGCGAAACGCCTCCCCTGGACTCCCCCGCTCAAGAAGTGGGCGACCTTGAAGTGTCGTCATGGAGGGCCTCTCCGGATCCGCTGAGGCCAGAAGATAATCCTATAGTCACCCGAAGTCCCCAGCATCCGGCTCTTGAAGAGAGCAAACAAAAGAGTCTGGCACCGTCTGGTATGCGGTCGGACGTACTGAGGGAGCTGTTGGAGCGAGCGGCCATCTCAGAAGAACACCGTACGTTGATGGGTACAGTGATGGAAAGAATTTCGTCTGCCGAAAGCGGATTGCATGAAGCCTTTATGAGTCTACTGACAGGCTTTGAGGTGCGTGAAATGATATACTTTTTGATAGTACCGCACATTTTTAGGTGTGCCCTGTGTAGATAGTAGCCCCTGAGACTCTGGTTGTCGTCGAGAACGGCGGCGAACAAAGGATCGTAGTCCCGGGTAATAACCATACTGCTTTATGTGCAGGTGATGGGAGCTCCGGTGGCTGGCCAGACTAATGAGTTTGTCGAACTAAAGCGACAACTGGATGCGGCAGATGCCGACATCGAGCTTGTTAACAAGCGGCTTGATGAGGCACAGGGTAAGTGATGTTTTCTGGTGAATGTCACATAGGAAGAGCAGCGTAACACCGGTATCTTTAATATGTTGTGACTGCAGATGGAGCTGCCACCATGGAGACCCTTCGGGCGGAACTTGCCCGAGCCAAGGAACAAGCAAGAATTAGTAATGCGGTCGCTTTAAAGGCGGCCGAAGAGTTAGGAGCCGAAAAGGCTGCACATTGCGAGAGCAAAGATAAAATGGCCAAGATGGCTGTAAAGTTAAGAGACACTATCGACCATTGCCAGTTCCTTGAAGAAGAGAACCGAGCGAAGGCAACGGACCTCGAAAAGGCCATGATGGCGGGCAAAGACACCCGCTCTGCCATGAGGGCAAAGAAGGAAGAGTTACGTGAAGCTGGTGATATTGTGGCTGGGAAGCCCTTTTTGCTGCAGAGGAAGTTCGGAGATCCGCGGTATGCCCCTCTGGATCGGCTGTGGAGTTCAGCAGACGCATATCTGGATTTGACGGCAAGTGATGTCGATGCGGCCGAATACTTCCGAGATCAAACAGATCGTGAAGTGGACAAGCTATTCTGGTCGCAGTTTAACGTTCCAGAGCGTCCGCTTCCACTAACTGATCGGCTTGCCGAATGGGAATAACTCAATAGATTGTCCGGACTTGCCATGAGATCCGTCGTAGATCATCTGTGGCCGGAAAAGCCGAAGCCGAACAGCTATTTCAGCTTAGTGCAGCAGTTCCTTGGTGCGGTGCCACGCATTAATGCGACGAAGAGGTCGGCGTGCATAGAAGGCTCGCGGATGGCCCTTGCCCGTGTCAAAGCATACTAGGCGGAGATGGATGCTACCACTGTTGCGGCACAGGGTTCGGCCATAGGCCGAGTGGCTGCCGAGCACTATTTTGAAGAAGTTCTTGAGGGTGCTCATTTGATAGAGGCCCAGTGCTCAAGGAATATTATGTTTGAGTGACATGTATTCCCATTGTAAAAACAATGTTTTTATGAAATTTATCAAGGCTATATTTATACTTTTGCCCAAAAGTAATATGATGCCTCCTATGCGGCCGTTTATGTATACATGTGTATAACCTAAAAGATTGCAGTCGTCGGCTTCAGCCCCAAGCATATAATACGGGGGTGTTTGCAGAAGACGCGTATTCACACTTAATCCAACGTCTTGGTCCTAATAAGGAGGTGATGGCGCAGCGAACTAGGCAACCGGACTATAATGCTTTAACACTTTCACTTAGCCATAGGAGTTTGACAGTGGGGCTACTATATAGCCCCTGGTGGCTCCGCACTCATCCGAATTCGGGGTGCGTACATGCCTGGCCGGGAAACGGCCCTTTGTTAAGGCGGAGGAATTCTAACATTCCGATGGGTCATCGAGTGGTTGACCAGTCTCACGCTATATCATGACAGTCAGTTTTCGGCTTTCTCTACTAAGGTGCTCGTCCGAATGAATCGTGGCACAATCGCAGTAGTTCTCCTGGTGCCGCCTTAGCCGATAGAGCGGAACGTAAGGCAGCAAAACACAAGAGCCGGGCAAACCCAACATTTGACCAAAGACATGATTCGGAGCTGATGCATATAAGGCCAAACTCGCGACGCCGAACACTCCCTAAGGTATTCGGTCTTTATGGTATAAACCGGGCCTAAACAGTGCCCTTTGTAAGAAGCCCCTGGTGTCCAGGTACTTGCATTATTCTGACATGGCCACATGCCAAGATGTCAGCATCCTTCTCAATTGTACTGAGAATCCGAGGGATGTGTATCAACAAGAGACAATAAAAAAGGTTTACGCAGGGTCTTAATCTAAAAATAATCCTTGGAATGGGTCCCTGCTACACATCTGCGCCTGTGTCTCTGTTGTGCCGTATCCTGGACGGGTATAGCACGATGGTCATCTGTAAAAGAGAGAAACTTAGGTGAAAAGTTCTCGTGCAAAAAGGTAGGTTTAAAGAAACCATGTACAATTCAAGATGAGTAAAAATTGCCACTTGTCTGCGCGCGTTGAGCCCCTTGTATTTGTAATAGGGGTGTGGCCATCAAATCTGTATGAATTACATATAGTTGCGCTGGACTCATCTAACCGTGTCCGTGGTCTTGACGACCTATCAAATGCTTTAGTTGGCGAGGCCGTTTTTAGTGTGCGGCTGCCAAGGCAGTCGCACTCTCTTCGGCGCGCAAGGATCGCTCAATATTTCCATCCACTGTAATGATGCCATGTGGACCGGGCATCTTAAGCATGAGGGAAGCATAATGCGGAATTGCATTAAAGCGAGCGAAAGCTTCGCGTCCAAGTAGTGCTTGATAGCCACTTTGGAATAGAGCAATGTGGAATGTTAAATTTTCGCTACGGAAGTTATCGGGGAAGCCGAATATAACCTCTAGTAGCAGGGAGCCCATGCAATGAGCCCCTAGGCCTAGCGTTACTCCTTTAAAGGTAGTATTGCTGTGGCAAATTTTCGTTGGGTCTATCCCCATTTTGCGGATTGAGTCCTGATATATTAGGTTTAGACTGCTGCCACCGTCCATCAGGACTTGTGTGAAATGGTATCCGACCATTATTGGGTCTAATACCAAGGCAGCCCATCCTGCACGCCGGATACTTGCTGAGTAATCCCGATGGTCGAAAGTGATCAGTTGAGATGACCGGTGGCAGGACTTCGCGGTGATAGGCCCTTGGGCATGTTTCTCTGGGAGTTCCGTTTTGTTTCTCCCCTTGATCACGTGTAACACATTCACTGTTTTGACTTCTGGTGGAAATTTCTTTTGTTCCCCAGTGTCTTGCTTGAGAGGCTCATCCTCATCTTCGCTTGGTGTATCCTCCCCCTTGTGTACGGCGTTGAGCTTTCCGGACTGCTTGAAGACCCAACATTCTCTGTGGGTATGATTTGCAGGTTTATCGGGGGTGCTATGGATCTGACATATTTGGTCCAGAATTTTGTTTAGGCTGGACAATTCATCTCTGACGCCTTTAGAGGGTGGCTTTTGCTGACCTGGCTGAGAGCTTCTGAATCCGGCGTTTACCGCCGTGCTCTTCGGGTTGTCTTCTTTATTCTAGCGCTTATTATTTTTGCTGCACCGTGATTTCCCGTTTCCATCTTTAGCTTCGGATGTACTGGAGTCGCTGGTGTTGCATCTGGCTAGCCAGCTATCCTCACCCGCGCAAAAGCGAGTCATGAGGCTTGTTAATGCTGCCATTGTTCTCGGCTTTTCTTGGCCGAGGTGTCTGGCAAGCCATTCGTCGCGGATGCTATGCTTAAAAGCTGCCAAGGCTTCGGCGTCCGGACAGTCGACTATTTGGTTCTTTTTAGTAAGAAACTTGTTCCAAAGCTTTCGGGCTGACTCTCTGGGCTGTTGAGTTATATGACTCAAATCGTCCGCGTTCGGAGGTCGGACATAAGTCCCTTGAAAATTTGCCCGAAAAGCGTCTTCGAGCTCTTCCCAGCTTCCAATGGAGCTTTCGGGGAGGCTTTTAAGCCAGTGCCGAGCTGGCCCTTTGAGTTTGAGGGGTAAATACTTAATGGCGTGGAGATCATCTCCTCGAGCCATATGGATATGGAGGATATAGTCCTCAATCCAGACCGCAGTGTCTGTTGTTCCGTCGTATGCCTCTATGTTTACGGGTTTGAATCCCTCTGGAAATTCATGGTCCAGCACCTCATCGGTGAAACATAGGGGGTGTGCAGCACCCCTGTATTTGGGTGTACCGCGTTGTTCGGATGTTTGTTGTGTTGCATCGTATGCTGGAGCGTGCTCGCGTGATCCATAAATGGATCTGGTTGCGCCGTCCTTTTGATGCGAGCCCTCGCGTGGATCGCGTATTGGCTTATGTGCGGTGTTGTTTGCTGCTCTATGTTGGCCGTGAGGTTGTCTATCCGGCCAGATGGCCGTTTTAATTTTTGGTTGCAGGGAATCTAAGGCCTCCTCATCGAATTCGGGTAGCAACTTCCGCTTCGGGTAGCTCTTGGTGTGGCAATTACCGCCGTACTTCGCTGCTAAGTTGAGTACTTTACTCCATCTGATTCGGAGTGTGTCTTGCGCAGCCTTGAGCCTTTGCTTCTGCTTTTTTAGACTCCTCGCGGTGGCAACAAGCCTTTGATGGGCATTATGTTGCTCCGGGTGTCTGTCTGGTGTGATGTCTTCCAGACTATTATCTTTGACAGAGTCGGGTTGTTCGGTTTGATTCTCCATGTTGCCGTGGTCCGGCGATGGTTCACCCTGCTCTAACGCTGGGTCTGTATGATCATTGTTTCTTCCGAGGCGTGATTTGGAGTGGCGCTTACGCCACCGCTTTGACTGCTTCTCGAGCGGACAACCCTTCGTTGCGTCCTTCCGTTCCTCGTCGTCGTCATCTTTTGGTGTGTCCACCATGTATACGTCATGTGATGAAGTGGGTGTCCAGTGCCCTGTGGGCAGTGGTTC
Organism: Triticum dicoccoides; assembly: GCF_002162155.2. Lineage (NCBI taxonomy): Eukaryota > Viridiplantae > Streptophyta > Magnoliopsida > Poales > Poaceae > Triticum > Triticum dicoccoides. Next base: position 622,653,172 of record NC_041384.1, on the reverse strand, counting down.
CTGTTCGTCTCCTGCATCGTCGTCCATACCGTCGATGTCTTCGGAGTCGGAGTCGATCATGTCGGTTAAGTCATCGACAGTGGCTACTAAGTGGGTGGTGGGTGGGCGGCAAATTTCTTCGTCATCCGCATCCCAATCCTGCCGGACATAGTTCGGCCAGGACTCTCCTGACAAGGAGAGAGACTTTAATGAGTTCAATATGTCATCGAAGGGCGAGTGCTGAAAGATATCCGCGGAGGTAAACTCCATGATCGGCGCCCAACCGGATTCGATAGGAACGGGCGCAGGTGGTTCAGAGTCCACGGCCGGAGAAGTATCCGGCAGTTTAACAACACGGCTCTCGTGAAGGGTAAGATCGCTATTCGGCTCGATCGCCGTTGGGGATGCGGCCTCTGTGGCGGGGTCTATCCACCCGTCCACGGGAGGCGCAACTGGCTCCGAATTAAGGGTCGGAGCGGCTACCGGTGTGATTTCTTGAACACTGTCCGATGGCAGAGCTAAATCGTACTCATCGCGACCGCGTGGCGCACAAGGCAGAGGCCCGAATCCGTCGAAGATCAAGTCTCCGCGGATATCGGCCGTGTAGTTTAAGCTTCCAAATCTGACCTGGTGGCCAGGGGCGTAACTTTTGATCTGCTCCAGATGGCCAAGCGAGTTGGCCCGCAGTGCGAAGCCGCCGAACACAAAGATCTGTCCAGGGAGAAAAGTCTCACCCTGGACTGCATCGCTATCGATGATTGTAGGATCCATCAAGCCTAACGGCGATGACATAGAGGAACTCTCAATGAAAGCATATCGGTGTCAAAACTGGCGGATCTCGGGTAGGGGGTCCCGAACTGTGCGTCTAAGGCGGATGGTAACAGGAGGCAGGGGACACGATGTTTTACCCAGGTTCGGGCCCTCTTGATGGAGGTAAAACCCTACGTCCTGCTTGATTAATATTGATGATATGGGTAGTACCAGAGTAGATCTACCACGAGATCAAAGAGGCTAAACCCTAGAAGCTAGCCTATGGTATGATTGTATGTTATTGTTATGTCCTACAGACTAAAACCCTCTGGTTTATATAGACACCGGAGAGGGTTAGGGTTACACAAGGTCGGTTACAAAGGAGGAGATATCCATATCCGTACTGCCTAGCTTGCCTTCCACGCCAAGTAGAGTCCCATCCGGACACGAGACTAAGTCTTCAATCTTGTATCTTCATAGTCCAACAGTCCGGCCAAAGGATATAATCCGGCTGTCCGGAGACCCCCTAATCCAGGACTCCCTCACTTGGGTCTGTGTTTCTATCACTCACGCCACCCACCATAAGCAAATCATGAACATATTGCAAACCCTACAGCGGGGATCCCTCACGCTTGTGTGACATGGAGAGCACCATAGGACAGCACCAATATTAAAACATGCAACTCAAACCAATCACGATCATCAATTAACCCATAGGACAAAACGGATCTACTCAAACATCATAGGATAGCCATACATCATTGGGAAATAATATATAGCATTGAGAACCATGTTTAAGTAGATATTACAGCGGGTAAAATAGGGGTTACACCACTGCATAGAGGGGGGAAGAGTTGGTGATGGCGGCGGTGAAGTTGTTGGTGTAGATTGCGGTGATGATGATGGCCCCGGCGGCATTCCGGCGCCACCGGGAGAGAGGGGGATAGGGGCCCCTCCTTCTTCTTCTTCCTTGACCTTCCCCCTAGATGGGAGAAGGGTTTCCCCTCTGGCCCTTGGTCTCCATGGCATGGGAGGGGCGAGAGCGCCTCCGAGATTGGATCTGTCTCTCTGTCTCTCTCTCTGTTTCTGCGTTTCCTGATTCTGCCCTTTCACCGTTTCTTAAATTCCTGGAGATCCGTAACTCCGATTGGACTGAATTTTGGACACGATTTTTATCTGGATATTAGCTTTCTTGCAGCAAAAGAAGGGCACCAATTGCCTTACGGGGTAGCCACGAGGGCCCAGGGCGTGCCTGACCCCCTGGGGGGGCGCCCTGCCTCGTGGCCCCCTCGGGCATTGTCTCGCATTGATTCTTCTTCCCAAAAATCACATATATTCCAAAAAAAATCTCTATCTGTTTTTATCCCGTTTGGACTCTGTTTGATATGGATTTTCTATGAAACAAAAACATGCAACAAACAGGAACTGGCACTCGGCACTGGATCAATATGTTAGTCCCAAAAATAGTATAAAAAGTTGCCAAAAGTATATGAAAGTTGTATAATATTGGTATGGAACAATAAAAAATTATAGATACGAAGGAGACGTATCAGCATCCCCAAGCTTAATTCTTGCTCGTCCTCGAGTAGGTAAATGATAAAAAAGATAATTTTTGATGTGGAATGCTACCTTGCATAATCTTGATCATGTAATCTAATCTTGGCATGAATATTAAGACATGAGTGATTCAAAGCAATAGTCTATCATTTGACATTAATACAATAATACTTCAAGCATACTAATAAAGCAATCATGTCTTTTCAAAATAACATGGCCAAAGAAAGTTATCCCTACAAAATCATATGGTCTGGCTATGCTCCATCTTCACCACAAAAGCATCCAAATCATGCACAACCCCGATGATAAGCCAAGCAATTGTTTCATACTTTTGATGTTCTCAAACCTTTTCAACTTTCACGGAATACATGAGCGTGAGCCATGGATATAGCACTATAGGTGGAATAGAATATGATGATGGAGGTTGTGTGGAGAAGACAAAAAAGGGAGAAAGTCTCACATCGATGCGGCTAATCAACGGGCTATGGAGATGCCCATCAATTGATGTCAATGCGAGGAGTAGGGATTTCCATGCAACGGATGCACTAGAGCTATAAGCGTATGAAAGCTCAAACTGAAACTAAGTGGGTGTGCATCCAACTTGCTTGCTCATGAAGACCTAGGGCACTTGAGGAAGCCCATCGTTGGAATATACAAGCCAAGTTCTATAATGACAATTCCCACTAGTATATGAAAGTGATAAATCAATAGACTCTCTATATGAAGAACATGGTGCTACTCTAAAGGACAAGTGTGGTAAAAGGATAGTAACATTGTCCCTTCTCTCTTTTCTCTCATTTTTTTATTTTTTTCTTTTTCCTCTTTTTTGTAGGCTTCTTTGGCCTCTCTCTTTTTTGGGGCTTCTCTGGCCACTTTTATTTTGATAACCTCACATGGGTAAATTCTTTGATTGAAAAGTATGATATTACTCTCTACAAATCTGAAAATTTTGACATACTTAAATATTGATATGAAAACTATGCTCATAATGTCTATGACAAAGAATTTATTGAGAGGATGGCCATTGCTTTGGAAGAAAATAATGATATGCATGAATCTATAGATAATTATGATTCCGATGATTTGTTTGAAATATCCCTTGATGAACATGATGCTTGCTATTTTTTATGGCCATGATACCAATATTTCTGGAGATGAATTTGCTATAGTTTCGTATGTTAAACATGAGATTATTACTATTGCACCCATACTTGATAGTTCCTTGAATCAAAAGCATGATTGCAATGATGTTATTATAAATTATATTAATGTCAATTGTGCTAATAATATGCAAAACCCTATGCTTGGGGATGCTAGTTTTGATATGTCTACTACTTGTTGCAATGATCATGATTGGGGTGATTCTTCTTATAATCTTGAAAACTTATTTAAGCCCCATGATGAATATGAGATTGATAATAATGTTTGAAATAATACTGAAAGTGGGCTTGGAAGAGTGTCAACTTTATATCCCACATATTTGGATAATGTTCAATCTTATGAAGTTTTTGATAAAAGTGTGTTTGGAGAGGTCATGACTTTAGTTAATGATATTCCCACTATTTTGGAAGAGTGTCAACTTTGCATGCATGTGGATCATTTAGAGAAAAATGTATGTGATAGCTATACTGTTGAATTTAAATATTATCCAACATGTAATTATTATGAGAGAGTAAAATGTGGTTGTAGACATTTTCATGTTACTAAATTACCTCTCTTCATGTTGAGATTGTCTATGTTTTATTATTCCTCCTTGCATATGCTAGTTTCTGCTTGTGTTGATAATTTGTTTGCTTACAAGATGCCTATCCAAAGGAATTATGTTAGACTTAGATGTGTTTTCCACATGCTACATGATGCTCTCTTCGTGCTTCAATTGCTATCTTTCATGTGAGCATCATCGAAATCTCACTACCTAGCTAAGGGCGTTAAACAATAGCACTTGTTGGGAGGCAACCCAATTTTTTTTTTTGCTTTTTAGGTCCTGATTAGAAATATATATTTCATCTAGCCTTTGGTTAGATGTGGTTTTGTGTTTTAATTAGTGTTTGTGCCAAGTAAGACCTTTGGGATAACGTACGGTAATAGTTGATTTGATCTTGCTGAAAAACAGAAACTTTTGCGCTCACGAAAATAATTCTCATTTTTAGCAGAAGCATGATACAATACTAATTCTTTTTTGGAGACAATTTATAAACAAATTGGCTAGGACTTCCTAATTTCTCAGGATTTTTGGAGTTATAGAAGTACTCGAAATCTCTAGATTGCTACAGATTGTTCTATTTTTGACAGATTCTGTTTTTCGCATGTTGTTTGCTTATTTTAATGAATCTATGGCTAGTATCGGGGTTATGAACCATGGTAAAGTTGGAATACAGTAGATATTAAACAAATATAAATAAATAATGAGTTCACAACAGTACCAAAAGTGGTGATTTATTTTCTTATAGTAATGGAGCTTATGATATTTTCTGTTGGAGTTTTGTGTTGTGAAGTCTTCAAGTTTTGGGTATGGATTTGATGGACTATGGAATAAGGAGTGGCAAGAGCCTAAGCTTGGCTATGCCCAAGGCACCCCAAGGTAATATTGAAGGACACCAAGAGCCTAAGCTTGGGGATGCTCCGAGAAGGCATCCCATCTTTCGTCTTCGTCTATCGGTAACTTGAGGCTATATTTTTATTCACCACATGATATGTGTTTTGCTTGGAGCGTCTTGTATGATTTGAGTATTTGATTTTTAGTTTGCCACAATCATCCTTGTTGTGCACACCTTTTGAGAGACACACGCATGAATCGTGATTTATTAGAATGCTCTATGTGCTTCACTTATATCTTTTGAGCTAGGCAAATTTGCTCTAGTGCTTCACTTATATCTTTTTAGAGCACGGCGATGGTTTTATTTTAAAGAAATTGATGAACTCTCGTACTTCACTTATATTATTTTGAGAGTCCTTAAAACAGCATGGTAATTTTCTTTGGTTATAAAATTAGTCCTAATATGATAGGCATCTAAGAGGGATATAATAGAAACTTTCATATAAAGTGCATTGAATATTATGAGAAGTTTGATTCCTTATGATTGTTTTGAGATATGAATATGGTGATATTAGAGTCATGCTAGTAAGTAGTTGTGAATTTGAGAAATACTTGTGTTAAAGTTTGTGAGTCTCGTAGCATGCATGTATGGTTAACCATTATGTGATGAAGTCGGAGCATGATTTATTTATTTATCGTCTTCCTTATGATTGGCGGTCGGGGACGAGCGATGATCTTTTCCTACAAATCTATCCCCCTAGGAGCATGTGTGTAGTACTTTATTTCGATGACTAATAGATTTTTCCAGTAAGTATGTGAGTTCTTTATGACTAATGTTCAGTCCATGGATTATACACACTCTCACCGATCTGCTATTGCTAGCCTCTCTAGTACCGTGCAACTTTCGCCGGTACCATAAACCCACCATATACCTTCCTCAAAACAGCCACCATACCTACCTATTATGGCATTTCCATAGTCATTCCGAGATATATTGCCATGTAACTTTCCACCGTTCAATTTATTATGACACGCTTCATCATCGTCATATTGCTTTGCATGATCATGTAGTTGCCATAGTATTTGTGGCAAAGCCACCGTTCATCATTTTTTATACATGTCGCTCTTGATTCATTGCACATCCCAGTACACCGCCAGAGGCATTCATATAGAGTCATATTTTGTTCTAAGTATCGAGTTGTAATTTTTGAGTTGCAAGTAAATAAAAGAGTGATGATCTTCATTATTAGATCATTGTCCCATGCGAGGAAAGGATGATGGAGACTATGATTCCCCACAAGTCGGGATGAGACTCCAGACGAAAAAAATGAGGCCAAAAGAAATGAGAGAAGGCCCAACAAAAAAATGAGAGTAAAGAGAGAAGGGGCAATGCTACTATCCTTTTACCACACTTGTGCTTCAAAATAGCACCATGATCTTCATGATAGAGAGTCTCCTATGATATCACTTTCAAATACTAGTGGGAATTTTCATTATAGAACTTGGCTTGTATATTTCAATGATGGGCTTCCTCAAAATGCCCTAGGTCTTCGTGAGCAACCAAGTTGGATGCACACCCACTCAGTTTTCTTTTTGAGATTTATCATGGTGGGAGCACGGCAGATGCCATGGAATGGCTAAAGAGAGGAGGAGGCTCGAGGGCACTGGTGGGCTCCAGAGGTGAGGTCGGCATGAGCGAGCGCGGGATGCAAGACATACCCTGGTTCGGGGCTCTCTAGAGAGATAACACCCCTAGTCCTGCCGAGTGTGGTTTATATGTTAAAGTACAGGGTTGCTCCTAGAGCTGCGTCGAGGAAGAAGGGAGTCTGGCCAAGGCTTAGGCAGTCCCTCCTTCTTGGGTGTTGCTAGATAGGTGTGTGATGATGATGATGATGATGAGTTTGCCCGTATGCATGAGGGATCCTTGGGGGGGTTATAGGTCAACCCCCAGGGGTACAATGGTAATGTTACAAGGCCGTGGGGCCGAGTTGTCAGCGTCTAGGGACCCAGTGCTGGGACCCGCCGGGTATCAGGTCTCGCCGGGTTCCCCGGGCTCGGGACCCACTGGGTACGGTGGCACTGTTGGTTGTCTTGTCGATCGTCAGGGCGTGGCCGAGTCGAGTCGGCTACAGTGGCGCTTTGTTAGGTCGCCGCTTGCTGGCGTCATGGGTGATGACGGGTGCACTGTTTCCACGCTGAGCCTGGTTAGCGGGTAGGTGGGGGCACTATTGCCTCATCCGGCTGACCAAAGGCATGGGCAGGACACTGTGGCTTCGGTCATCAGTTGGTGGCGGCTCGTCCCATCGTACGACTGGGATGGGACGGTCGCTGACCCTTGGCTGGGTTGGAGTACACGCCAAGGGGAGTTGGCTTGTTGGTTAAGTCTTGGTGCACCGGGTTCGGCCGCCTTGGGCTAGCTTGTTGGAGAAGTCTTGCGGATTAGGCCGGGTTGAGGGGGCTTGGCCGGGTCGAGCGACCCGGCCGAGCGCGAGCCGTCTTGAGGGGCGATGTCGGCCCCGTTGTTTTTTCAAAGGATCCGGGTTCCGTTGTCTTCCCCGGGTTCCCCCCCCCCCCAACAGTAGTCCCCGAAGTTGTGAAGGTCCGCCGGCTTTGGATGGAAGGGCCTTCGCAGTTTCCCCTTTGAAGGAGGTGAATCTTGAGGCCGCCGGGTCCGGCAACACCCACTATGCGCCGGCTTCCAGAAGCCGGATCGCGTCATTTTGACAGTGGCGGGAAACTAAGGAGTCCACCGAATCTTTGGAGACAATTTTTCGGGCTACGCGCGGGCGCCACATGGCGTCCGGGAGTCGGAGGGGCCTGACAGACCGCGCGCGCGATAGGACAGGGCGACGCACACACTACAAGAAATATGTCAACTTGCGACCATCACTATTGGTCACTGAAAGGTCATTGTTTTTCATTTACGACCTTTTTGTGACAAAAACAGAAGGTCAAAAGCTAGCGGTCGTAAACTAAAAGGTCGTGGAATTCCACGACCAAAACAAAAGGTCGTTGATTCCATGACCTTCTGTTTTGGTCGCTAGCTCTCTGCCCAGACCACGTCGGATCTGATGTGGCAATCTGACGTGGCAAAATTGCAACCAATTGAAAAGGTCAAAAATTAGAATAGGCCCGGTCCAATTGGGTGTTTATATGGGCCGAGCCCATTAATTCAGCCAATTTAGTGTATTTTTCTGTCAATTTTTGTTAGCTTCATGGGCCAAGCCCAACATCGCAGCCTTTTTATTTTTGGGCCATGGCCATTTTGGCTGAGCAGTTCAAGTATTTTTTTAAAGATGGGTCCACTATTCAAATGGGTCCCAATTGTCAGGTTCTTCTAGTAAGTGGGTCCCAATTGTCAAGGTCATTTTCTTTAAATTTCAATTTGCTAGTAAATAAATCACCAACATTCAAATGGGAACAGATAGAGAACACACATAGTACTTCACATAACAGCCAGAATCAGGTTGATACATCATACAACAAAGATACAATAGCAGAATCATTGTGTTACATCATCATATAACACATATACAATGGCAATCACAGTCTAGATACTCCAGGTCTCTTCAACTTCGCATTCCACAGATTCCCAGCTTCCAAATCTGCAGCACAAAATCAACGCCATGTTAATAGACCAAACTTGGTGTTACAACAGATGAATGAATATGTTGTGTCTTCTTCAAATAAGTTCAGTTTGTTGAGGATATCATTTAGAACTAGAAGCCATCCACCTACTAACAGAACTTTCATGAATATGTTCAGGTATGCTTAATAATTAACCTACATGAGCACTGCAAGTCAAATTACCATCATAATAAGTATGAAGATAAAGGAAAGCAAGAAATAGCAGACTAGAAACCTCAGGAGGCAAAATAAGTAGCATGGTACTGAGAATACAAGTACTCAAGGCAAGTAACCTAGTTTCAGCGTGCTTAAGTTCAGATTTTTTATCATAACATTTAGATCCAAGAAGACATTAACACGCTTGACAGAATTTACATGAATACGTTGTGTAAGATAAATTGCACATAAAAAAGAATAATAATCAGGAAAACTTTCAAGGAAAACAAGTACGTTGCACCAATATAGTTCTACACATTCCACATTGCATTTGTTACATTACTCTTCACATACCTAGACCTCTTGGACTCTCAATAGGTTTTCGTCCTCTCCAACTCCACATGCATCCACTCCTCCAGCTCTAAGCAACTTTCAGCACACCAGCAATAGCCCCTTGAACATGCACACAAACAAACACGACGACAAAAAAATTAAGGCTAGTAAGTGACTCAATGACTACTGCAACTCAGATATAATCAAGAATCTAAGCAGGATAAAAGTGGTTCCTCAATATGATCGTCTCCCAGGTACACTACAAGCAGTACTAATATAAAGCTGGAGGTGGGGTCAAGGCGATGGGCCTTCTCGAAGGCGTAGAAGCAACCTAGCACCGCGCCAAGAGACATACATATTAATACATTGTGAAGAGACATACATATTAATACATTGTGTGGGCGAGGCAAGGAAACAGATACTAGCACTCTGTAACACATCTAGAGAATTATGCCCACTTCACTTCACTTCACTTGGAGTTAATAAACTAGATGGACTGTCACTAGTGTACAACTACCGGTGTTGTAGTACTTGAGGAAGATGAATATAATACAACTCACACACACAGGTACAAAGTAATAGAATACAGACAAGTTACTAAGTGGAGTAGTAGTAGAAGGGACCTAAGCTAGCACCCAAGCCAAGAGACATACTACTAGTAAATTGTTGTTATGGGTGAGACAAGAGCACATGTGGTGCTGCTAGAGAGGGAATTATGGGCACTCGGAATAAATTAACAGAGTTTGTCCATGGACTGTCACAGGCCGCAAGATAGCACTAGTGCTCTTGTGCTTGAGCAAGAAGAATATATATAATACACAGGCAGCAGAGTCGGTGCTAATAGAATACATCAGCAGTGAGTAGTAGTAATTAACAGGCAGCAGTTAGCCAATTCACATGACAGCAATGAGCCGCATCACTCACCATGAGCTACCTGGGGAAAACAATATGAGCCACAGTTAGCCAATTCACATGACAGCAGGCACGTACAAGCAGAACCAGAGGATCATGAAGCAGGCGTAGCTGGGATTTCGCTTTTTCTCTGGAACTAATAGAACATGCTAACAAGTTATCGGAACCATTCCAACAGCAGGGCACACCACAGCTACCCACTACTTCAATAGTTAGTCCGTACCAACCACAACCACAACTCCACATGCATTGCTGATGGAGCTAAACTGATTTCAACTTGCAGACAAAATTAGCACACAACTCATGCATCACATCACTAGCGAAGTAAACCGATTTCAGCAGATTTTATTATCATATGAGTTCCCTATTTCTATGGTCGTGGAGTTTGGCATGTTACCTCATCCGCTATCATGCTAACAGTCAGACATAACATGGGTTGTACCATGGCGCCAGTGAAAGAAACATGCAGCAGAACTGCGTTTGATATGGTATTTCCCCAGTGCATTAATTTGCACGCCTCTCAAAGAATCCCCCCGCCTCACTTCTCAAATATGTTTCACTTCTTATTGGAAGCAAATGTCATTGTACTGTACATTTGTACACACGAAACAGTTATCGTACATTTGTTACTATTGCCATATTTGATGTAGCTTGACTAGTATAATCAATGCAAATTCTTCTAATCCCCATGAATCATAATATCAGTCAGGTTAAATGAAATCAGTTATCCCAAAGCAATCAAGCTTAATGGCACCGGACCAAGAAAGACCAAAAAAAACACACCAACTTATCTTTCTGATGCACAATGGTCTCGGCAACTACCATCTCTATGTATAACCAGGCGTGCCTCGATATTAGCCGCGCTAGCGTCCTGTAGTGGTTGTCTGTCCAGTCCATCATCGGCGCCACGCTGTGGGACCAGGGGGTGGGAGCAAGAAAACAAGTATCAGTCAGCTCCGACCATGGCCAGGTGTATTGTCCAACTCGGGACTGGACACAATCAATAGAGACGAAATGCACAATTGACAATAGCTCCCAGCAGACGGAGGAAACGAACCTGGCGTGGATGAGCTTGACGCTGGTCTTCATGCCGGGCCTGGACCAGTTGTAGGCGATGGATCCCGCGATCCCTGTGAGACACATCGTCCCTGCAAGCACACATGACAGAAAAAGGGATCAGATTCAATTCGATCACATGGCAAGGAACGACGCAGAACAGAGAGGAGGAGAAGCTCCGGCGGCGGAAGGGGAGTTACCCACGGTGCACCATGCTCGTGGACACCCCTGACGCCATGGCGGGAGGCGGATGGGAGTGCGGGCGCGAGTGTGGGCGCTGCCTCTGCTCTCCCTTGTCTGCATCCCGCTCTCTCTCGGTCTTGGTGGTGTGAGCTCAGGCAGATGCCGCCGCCGAGGACGACGAGGGAGAGGACCAGGACGCCCGCTCGCAGTCGGTGGTGGCGACCATGTCCACGACGGCCTCCGTCTCGGGCTGCGGGATGAGCACGCCGTCCCGGACGGCGACCACCAGGTCCTTCCAGTGGTCGTTCCCGAGCGGCCTGCGGAGGAGGTGGGGCGCCGCCGGGTCGCCGCTGGACAGGGAAGGGGTGGAGGCGTCGGTGAGGAGCCAGCGGCGATGGCAGTGGAGGTGCGGCACCGAGGGCGGGACGAGCGCAGTGGCCCTGCGGCGGAAGGTGGCGAGTGAGGCCTCCAGGACGGGGTTAGTCGGCGGGTGGAGGAAGAGCGGCGGGCGTCCTCCGGAGGCGAGGAGGAGCGGAGCGGGTGGTGGCACGAGGGCGCGGGCGGCAGGATCAGCTTGAGGTAGGTGGTGGCGGCGAGGACTGGATCTGAATCAGGGGAGAGGGGAGAGGGGACGGGAGGAGTGGAGTTAGGATTTGGGCTGCGGGCGGTTGGGTGGATGGATGGATGGATGGATGGATGTGTGCCATGTCATCAATCCATGGCACAAACATCTCCACCAATGAAAATTAAACTTATGTATATGTGGTTTTTTCTTTTTATTTCTCTTCTTTGTTTTCGCCTATGTGAAGAACCTATCAAATATTAGTTACAAAATTGGACCGCAACCATTTTCAAAAATATTCGACCGTGTTTTATGTACAAATTAACCAAATGGTTCCCTCTTAAAAGTTTTTCGTCCACCTCTCGTCCATTTTCCGAGTGACCAAAATGAGTTTTTTTGTGAAGGGCCTACTATATATTTATTTCAAAATTGGACCAAATCAATTTTCTAAAATACTAGCTCATATTTAATGCACAATTTACAAAATGGTTTGGTGTCAAAAGTTTTGATCCACCTCTCGTGAAAAAGACAAATTCCCGCTGGTTCAGTAGGAAGCGAGTCAAATTTGAACTGCAACTGCCTCATAGTTTGCTCTTTATTTTTTCTGAAAATCATTTCTAGGTACATAAGTATCTATTTAATCAGAGAAATATCAAAAGTTTTCCAAGATTCAACCACTAGCTAGGAACGGTCAAGTCCGTTGTTTTGACCGTGTTTTGAAACGGGCCTAAACAATTCAAAAAAAATCGAAAAATTGGAAAACCTTCGCATTGTGTCATTATATGTGATCAAGTTTCCAGGAAAAATAATAAACTTGTAATACGACAATTATTTTAAAAAAGTGTTCTCAGAAATGAGCTATCATGCGTGAAGATTCATGGCTTTCAAGCCAAATGATCAATCTTATGGTCGCATTCATGGCATACTTTGTTCAAATAATCTCATATTGTGCACAACGGTGCATCTTGGAATTCCAAACAATGTTGCCTAAGGAGTTTTCATTTTCTTTGCACGCAAAATTCATTTTCCATTTTCCAAGTGCCCAAAATGAGTTTTTTTTGTGAAGGATCTACCATATATTTGTTGCAGAATTGGACCAAATCAATTGTCTAAAATACTAGGCCATATTTAATGTACAATTGACAAAATGGTTGGGTGTCAAAAGTTTTGATCCACCTCTGGTGAAAAAGACAAATTTCCGCCGATTCAGTAGGAAGCGGGTCAAATTTGAACTGCAGCTGCCTCATAGTTTGCTCTTTATTTTTTTTCAAAAATCATTTCTAGGTACATAATTATCTATTTAATCAGAAAAACATCAAAAGTTTTCCAAGATTCAAGCACTAGCTAGGAACGGTCAAGCCCGCTGTTTTGACCACATTTTGAAACGAGCATAAAAAATTCAAAAAAATCAAAAAATTAGGAAACGTCACATTGTGTCATTATATGTGGCCAAGTTACCAGGAAAAACAATAAACTTATAATACAATAATTGTTTTACAAAAGTGTTTTCAGAAACGAGCTTCATGCGTGAAGATTCAGGGCTTTCAAGGCAAATGATCAATCTAATGGTCACATTCATGGCATAGTTTGTTCAAATGATCTCATATTGTGCACAAGGGTGCATCTTCGGATGGCAAAAATGTTGCCTAAGGAAGTTTTCATTTTCTTTGGATGAAAAAATCATTTTCCATTTTCTGAGTGCCCAAAATGAGTTTTTTTGTGAAGGACCTACCATATATTTGTTGCAAAATTGGACCAAATCAATTTTCTAAAATACTAGGCCATATTTAATTCACAATTGACAAAATTCTTGGTTGTCAAAAGTTTTGATCCACCTTTGATGAAAAAGACAAATTACCGCCGATTCTGTAGGAAGCGGGTCAAATTTGAACTGCAGTTGCCTCATAGTTTGCTCTTTATTTTTTCCAAAAATCATTTCTAGGAATATAAGAATCTATTTAATCATAGAAACATCAAAACTTTTCCAAGATTCAACCACTAACTAGGAACAGTCAAGCCCGCTGTTTTGACGTATTTTGAAACGGGCATAAAGAATTCAAAAAAAATCAAAAAATTGGAAAACCTTCGCATTGTGTCATTATAGGTGACCAAGTTTCCAGGAAAAAAATAAAATTGTAATACGGTAATTATTTTAAAAAATGTTCTTAGAAATGAGCTATCATGCGTGAAGATTCAGGGCTTTCAAGCCAAATGATCAATCTTATGGCCGCATTCATGGCATAGTTTGTTCAAATGATCTCATATTGTGCACAAGGGTGCATCTTGGAATTCCAAACAATGTTGCCTGAGGGAGTTTTCATTTTCTTTGCACGAAAAATTCATTTTCCATTTTTCAAGTGCCAAAATGAGTTTTTTTTGTGATGGACCTACCATATATTTGTTGCAAAATTGGACCAAATCAATTTTCTAAAATACTAGCCCATATTTAATGCACAATTGACAAAATGGTTGGGTGTCAAAAGTTTTGATCCACCTCTGGTGAAAAAGACAAATTCTCGCCGATTCAGTAGGAAGCGGGTCAAATTTGAACTGCAGCTGCCTCATAGTTTGCTCTTTATTTTTCCAAAAATCATTTCTTGGTACATAATTACCTATTTAATCAGAAAAACATGAAAAGCTTTTCAAGATTCAAGCACTAGCTAGGAATGGTCAAGTCCGCTGTTTTGACCACATTTTGAAACGGGCATAAAAAATTCAAAAAAATCAAATAATTAGAAAACATCGCATTGTGTCATTATATGTGGCCAAGTTACCAGGAAAAATAATAAACTTATAATACGATAATTATTTTACAAAAGTGTTCTCAGAAACGAGCTATCATGCGTGAAGATTGAGGGCTTTCAAGGCAAATGATCAATCTAATGGCCACATTCATGGCATAGTTTGTTCAAATGATCTCGTATTGTGCACAAGGGTGCATCTTCGGATGGCAAACAATGTTGCCTAATGAAGTTTTCATTTTTTTGGACGAAAAAATCATTTTCCATTTTCTGAGTGCCCAAAATGAGTTTTTTTGTGAAGGACCTACCATATATTTGTTGCAAAATTGGACCAAATCAATTTTCTAAAATACTAGGTCATATTTAATGCACAATTAATAAAATGGTTGGGTATCAAAAGTTTTGATCCACCTCTGGTGAAAAAGATAAATTCCCACCGATTCAGTAGGAAGCGGGTAAAATTTGAAGTGCAGCTGCCACATAGTTTGCTCTTTATTTTTTTCCAAAAATTATTTATAGGTACATAAGTATCTATTTAATCATAAAAACATCGAAAGTTTCCAAGATTCAATCACTAGCTAGGAACGGTTAAACCCGTTGTTTTGTCCACATTTTAAAACGGGCATACAAAATTCAAAAAAAATAAATAAAAAATTAGAAAACCTTCACATTGTGACATTATATGTGGCCAAGTTACGAGGAAAAATAATAAACTTATAATATGATAATTGTTTTAAAAAAATGTTCTCAGAAACAAGCTATCACATGTGGAGATGCATGACTTTCAAGGCAAATGATCAATCTAATGGTCACATTTATGACATAGTTTGTTCAAATGATCTCATATTGTGCACAATTGTGCATCTTCGGATAGCGAACAATGTTGCCTAAGGAAGTTTTCATTTTCTTTGGACGAAAAAATCATTTTCCATTTTTTGAGTGCCAAAAATGAGTTTTTTTTGCGAAGGACCTACCATATATTAGTTGCGAACTCGATCACGAATGGCGCTCCACCCTCCCCACCTCACCTCCCACCCCTCCCATGGCGACCATGGTGCCACCCAAGATCTCCACTGATCCCACCATCAAAATCCCTTTCCTGGCCGATGGATCCCTTCAGTGATCCACACTCCATCGCCCACCAACTGGATTTTTCTTTTGGTCACCATTTCAGAGGTGAGATCCGTAAGTTATTCCAAACCTCGGTAAACCCCATCTCCTCTTCGTATGGTTTCTCCCTTGTGGTTTCATTTGCAAGATTTGGTTTTCAACTGAATACCCACAATGTGAGTTTGGCACTATCATCTTGCACTGGTGGATCCTATGACTCATTTGAGGTATCTCATATCAAGGGTAATGTTTTTATGTTCAAAGTTTGCTCCAAGGCCGTGGGTTTATTCTTGGTACGTAAATCATATTTCAATTGTGATGCATTCAAATGCTATTTCCACTTATGGAGCGGTGGTGGCCCTAATTGGATTTTTGAAGAGAAGAAGTGGTATAGAGAACAAGATTCTGAATGGACTATTATCACACGACGTCATAAAGGTAAGCGCACAAATCTTGTTCCCACCAATCATGTTTATCGTAGAATCATGGGTCATCTTTCTACCTCGCACATGAGAGTTGATACGCATGATAACAATCCTCTATCGGGGGCGAATGTAATTCCACTCGGATCTACGCCACATGGCTTGCCGATACCTAATGATCGTGATCTTCGCTCGCCGCCGGTTGCTCCAACGACCCACATGCATAGCGGATCGGCCGTTGCATGCACCAGTGCTAGTTTGAATCGATCGGCCCAAAACTTGTCCGCGGAGCCCGTCAGGCCGACAGGTACGGAGCAGCCCAACTCCTCGGAAGATGTATCGTCTGGGAGGATTTATACTGACATATCCAATTATACTATATGCCAAAAATGCCTTGGTGCTGGGCACGCGCGTAATCAATGCAACAATAGAATCAGGTGCCGTGTTTGTTACCGATACAATCATATCGCCAGATTTTGTTTCAACAAGAATACTAGACTTAATGCTTATCGGGTCAAACAGAAAAAGGATCCTCCCCCTGATATAACTGAATCTCAACTAGTCCCCTCGGCTTCTCCCCTTGGTTCTTCTCCCTCTGCGCCACCGGCTACAGCTGCAAACACCGAGATGGCATGCTACCCTTGCAACCCGCTCCCCCACCTTCCACCTGGTACGACGATCATCCCCCCCGGTCCTCTCCGTGCTAGCCGTGGATATGTGGTTCTTGGAGGTGACCTACCGATGGTCTGCGATGAGTGGGCAATCGCCACGCTCGTACCCGAGGTATCAGCTGAGGAGTTTCATGGTGCCATTGCTCTGATCACGAACTACCTGGAGGGACGTGGATGGCGCATCAACTACACTTCCCGCTGTGGTATGGGTACTGCTTTGGTTCAGTTTACTACTGCCTGTTCGCATGATACTGCTATCAGTCTGAGCCCGTTCCAGATTGGGGACTCTGTTCTTAGGATTAGCAAGCAGGATAGAGGTCTTAATTACCGCAGCATTACTTTCACACATGATGTATGGATCCTACTTATGAATTATCCATTAGAATGCTAGGATATTGGGGTGATTAGCCGCACTGTGTCACCATATGGTCGCTTTTTGATCTGGAACAAGGATCCAAGGGACAAAGCAAGGGTTATTGTTAAACTCAGGGTCATGAATGTTGACAATATTCCTATCAGTCTAGTTGTTCTGAGGAACCTTGATGATGTTGGATATGGTGACTCATGGACTTGCCCAACATATATACTGTCGAGGGATCTGATTGGTCAGCAAGGGGGTGATGAGGACCCATTGCCACCTGATGGTGGAAACCCTCATCCCCTCCCTCATGTTCATGGAGGTTTCTGGCATGATGAGGTATTAGGGAATATACCTATGGATCAAGTTGTTATTAATCCTCATAATGAGAACCTTGGTGCACCATATGAGGATGTTCATGTGGTCCATAATGACAATGTGAACCACGAAGATGCCCACATGGCTGCTGCTTCTGAACATATTAATGCTGATCTGGTTGAGGCACCTGTTTTGGAGGAAGTAAGATCTCCTATTCAGATACACTCCAATACAATCTATGCTGAACCTCATGAGACTCTTGGGCCTGATTACATCCCAATTAATCATGTTGCCTCACAACCCAGTTCTCAGAAAGCCCCTAGTCCTGTGTTTATCCCCAATAACTGCAGCATGAGCTACAATGACATACCATCCACTAGCAGTTCCCAGCCTTTGCAGACTAGCAACATTGCTGTTGAGGGTGCTACTGAGCACATTAATGTTCTTCAGGAACTTATTGGCAACTTGGTGACAAATGCTCAGGACATCATTCCCAAACTGGGTGGCAGCCAGATTGTCAATGCTTCCTGCAATGTGGTCGATGTTGTGGGCACCAATGGTAACAATAAAAGATGTTATCTGCAGATCCAAACCATCTAGAAGGAACCACCTATGAATACCAGCTCTGTCAGCATTGAGGAGATCACAGGACAGGAGTTTGCTGAAGTACAGAAACCCTCTAACAGGCAGAAAAAGAAGAAGATCATAGATGACACCTTCTGCAGGAGGAGCAACAGGATTGCCAAGCTCACCAGGGGATTCAAGGACCAGGCTGCTGCAGATAATGTCAACAATAATGAAGCTAAGATTGAGCATAGTAACAAACAGGACCCTAAGAAAATGAAGAAAGATATATCTGTTAACCTGGGACCCCAATTTGATGCTGTGATTATTAATAAGCAGGCACCTCCACCACCTGAATTTCCTATGAAGACCCTGCAGGCTATTGGCACAGGTCCATGTAAGATGGCACCCCAGGATGTGTCCCCTAGTGCTTTGCACTATGACAGCTTTGATGATTAGGTCACACTCCTATGATGTGGGCTTTGATGGCTCCCCTAACTGCCATCTTGCTTTGATTCCAGTTCCTTTTGCTTCCTCTACCATGTCATTTGGATGCCTGCGTGCATCAACTATCAGTATGATGTGTAATAAGTATACTTTGTGCTACAGTTTCTACTGGAGTTTGACTGTCAGTTGCTTATGTTGTCTTAAATGCTTATGTAGTATGATTATCTACTGCATGTATCTACTCCAATGAGCATTAGTCAGTGACTATTCACTTACCGCAGATATTGGCTGCTATAGCAAGACCCATAGAGCATGTAGGAGCACATATTATGCTATTCATAATATGTCACAATATTACTTCATATACTTCTGCCATGAATAGAAGTTGGAATATCCTAAATTGGAATGTTAGAGGTATAAACTCCACAACTAGGTGGAATGACATTAGAAAGAAAATTGATGAAAGTGCTTGCTGTATTATGACTTTTCAAGAAACCAAGAGGGATAATTTTGATATTGCTTATATCAAGAATTTTTGCCCAAAGAGGTTCAACCAATTTCTGTTTTTCACCTTCAAATGGCAACTCTGGAGGTCTAATTACTATTTGGAATGGCAATTTAATGAAGGGCAAAGTGTTATCCCAAAATTATTATCAAATCACCATTGAGTTTACTTCTAATCTGGATAGTACCTGCTGGTATCTCACTAATGTTTATGGACCTAACAGCACTGAAGGTAAACAGGAATTTACTGATTGGCTTATGGGTCTGAATATGAGCCAGTCTAAGTTATGGATGATCCTGGGTGATTTTAATTACATAAGAAGCCCTGATAATAGAAACAAACCTGGTGGTGATCCTGCTAGTATGATGACTTTTAATAATATCATTGTTAACCTGGATCTGGCAGAAATCCCTCTCAAAGGAAGAGCTTTCACATGGACTAATAAACAAGATCAACCTTTATTGGAAAAGTTAGATTGGATTTTTACCAGTCCCCACTGGACTACTATCCATCCATCTACTATGGCTACTCCATTAGCTAAAATTTCATCTGACCATGTGCCTATCAAAATCCAGATTGATAGCAATATTCCCAGAAGTCAGATATTCAGATTTGAAGAGTATTGGACTGAATTCAGTGGGTTTATTGAAACTGTGGAGAAGCATTGGTTAAATTCCACTCACTTCTCTGATTCTGCTAAGAATTTAAATTCCAAGTTTAAATCTATCAGAAGAGGTTTGAAATCTTGGAGCAAGCAATACTCCGAATTGAACAAAATCATTGATAACTGTTGTTTCTATGTGAAACTATTTGATGGCATTGAGGAACAAAGACCACTAGCTAGGGTGGAAAAGAATTTCAGGAAATTGCTCATCAAGCATACTAACAAGTTGCTGGAGGCTAAGAGAATTTACTGGAGAATTAGGGCAAACATCAGATGGGCAAATTTGGGTGATGAAAATACCAAATTCTTTCATGCAATTGCTACCTATGTATTTAGGCACAACTACATCACATATCTTATGACTATGGATGGACAGCAAGTATTTGATCATGATCATAAAGCTGCTATACTTTGGGCATCTTTCAAAGATAGGATTGGTACTGAGACAATCTGCACACAAAACTTTGACATATCACACCTTGCTATGGAGGAGGATCTTTATGATCTTGACAGGCCCTTCAGTACTGATGAGATTGATGATATCATCAATAAAATGCCCAATGACAAATCTCCTGGACCTGATGGTTTTAATGGCCTGTTTATGAAGAAATGCTGGCACATAATCAAGCATTATTTCTACAAATTCATCAATGATTTCTACAATGAAGCTGTTTCCCTGGCTCCTGTTAACACTGCCTACATTATTTTGATACCCAAAAATGACAATCCTGAAATTCCTGATGATTATAGGCCCATCTCACTTGTAAGTATGCCTATCAAAATCCTTACTAAACTCCTTGCTAATAGAGTGCAGCAGATTATTATATCCAGAATTAGCAAGAATCAATATGGGTTTATAAAGACAAGGAATATTCAGGATTGCCTTGCATGGAGTTTTGAATACATACATATGTGCCACAAATCCAAGAAAGAGATCATTATTTTTAAGATTGACTTTGTTAAGGCTTTTGATAAAGTGAGCTACAAGGCTATCTTATACATGATGCAGCATCTAGGATTTACCAAGAAATGGATTAGATGGGTCTCATCTATCCTATTTACTGCTTCCACATCTGTCATCCTTAATAGTGTTCCAGGTAAATGCATTCAATGTAAGTGTGGTGTCAGACAAGGAGATCCATTTTCCCCTCTTCTATATGTTATGGTTGGAGAATTATTGCAAATCATGGTTAATGATGCATGGAGAAATGGAACACTATCTCTGCCCATTGAGACTAACTTTACTGAAAGTTATCCCATCATACAATATGCTGATGACACCCTGGTTATCTTGCCTGCTGATGAAGTTCAAATTAGAAGCTTCATTGAGATACTTGACAACTTCTCAAAATTCACTAGACTTGTTGTAAATTATAGTAAATCATCCATGGTACCAATCAACATGTCTGATGATAAAGCTCAAGAGCTGGCAAATTCCTTCAATTGCAAAAAAGAATCTATGCCTTTCACATATCTTGGTCTACCAATGGGATCTACAAGACCTAAAGTGGCAGACTTTATGCCCATGGTATCAAGACTTGATCATAGACTTTCCGGCATTGCCTCATTAATGTCATATTCTGGAAGACTTGTACATCTCAAATCCATAGTTGCTGCTCTGCCAATTTTTGCTATGTGTTGCATCAGAATCTCACCATACTGGATCACTTTGAAAAATCTGGCAGGAACTTCCTTTGGTATGGTAAGGATATCAATAAAAAAGGAAATTGCCTTGTTAAATGGGATAATGTTTGCTTGCCAAAAAAGGCTGGGGGATTGGGTGTGTTAGATCTGAGAACACAAAACAAAACTCTGCTTATAAAATTTCTTTACAAATTCTTCAATAAGCAGGATATCCCCTGGGTTAACCTTATATGGAACAATTACTATGATAATGATGAGATACCTTGTTTCCCTACAATTAGGGGATCCTTTTGGTGGAGAGACTGTTGCTCGAATTTGCAAGACTTTAAAAACATGACTATATGTTATGCTGGGAGAGGTGATACAATTAAGCTATGGTCAGATAAGTGGTGTTCTTATACAATATCACATTCAATGCCTCAGCTATTTTCCTATGCAAAGAATGCTGACATAACTCTTGCAACTGTCAGCAACATGGATGTTAGTGAATTTTATGATTTGTTCCACCTGCCCGTGTCCTCTATTGCTGTACAACAGAGTATCAACCTTATAGAACTGATTAACAACAGAGAGAATCAGCACCTGCCAGATTCTTGGAAATTTTATTGGGGTGCCACAAGGTATTCTAACAAGAGAATATACCTTGAACTTATGGGAAACCCTGTTGATGCACCTAAACCCTATCAATGGATATGGAAATCATGCTCTTTACCAAAGCAGAAATTCTTCTTCTGGCTCTTGTTACAAGACAGATTAAACACTAGAGATCTACTAAAAAGGAAGAATTTCTACATTGAGACTAGTAAGTGTGAATTATGTGATGATGAACCTAATGAACATTTAATGCATCTGTTTTTTAGCTGTGATTTCAGTCAAAACTTATGGATGAACATTGGCTACCAATGGAACACTGATCATAACCTCATAGAAATGCTCCTGGAGGGAAGGAAGCAAGATACACATGGATGCTTTAAAGAATGTCTGATTGCTGGATGCTGGAGTCTATGGAAACACAGAAATAGCATAATTTTTGACAACAAGGTCAAAAATATGACATTCTGTATTGCCACTTTCAAGGAGCACTTTTGCATGATTATAAAGAAGGCAAAATCAGGATTGAAAGAGGGCATGCAAAGCTGGCTAGATCATTTGTAGACTCATCAATGTCATGAATTATATCCATCATGTAAATCCATATGTAATTGTCCCCCTATTTTAATGAAAAAGAGAATCACAGTGGGGATTTCCCCCACTGTTTTTTGTCAAAAAAAAAATATTTGTTGCGATATTGGAAAAAAATCATTTTTATAAAATACTAGGCCATATATAATGCACAATTGACCAAATGGTTGGGTGCCAAAAGTTTCGATCCAACTCTCGTGAAAAAGACAAAATTCCGCCGATTCAGGTGGAAGCGACTAAAATTTGAACTGCAGCTGCCGCATAATTTGCTCTTTATTTTTTCCAAAAATTATTTCTAGGTACATACTTTTTTCTATACATATTTAAATATGCAAGTTTAACATATATTGAATAAATGATCAACATTTTTCTATACGTATTTGATATTTTCTAAATACATGGTCAATATTTTTTCTATACACATTTAGCATTTTTCAAATACAAATTTAACATTTTTTGTATAGATTGTACATTTATTCTATACACACTTAACTTTTTCGAATACAAGTTAAATACATGGTTAACATTTTCTATACATATTTAAAAAAATTAAATGCAAGCTTAACATGTTTTTAATAGATGGTCAACATTTTTTTCTATACACAATTAACTTTTTCAAATGCTTGATTAATAATTTTCAAAAACTTTTTAAACAATTTTTTGAAATGCTTGATTAACATTTTTTAAATACATGATCAACATTTATTTAAAATTTTATGTGAACTGATTTTTATAATACATAGGTTACAATATTCCGAAATATATAAAAAATAAATAGCTAAGCAAAAAAAACAAATGTGAAAAACGCAAGGAAAGAAATGAAAAGAAGCACCAAGGTCCATGGTTGCGTCTTGGGTCGGCCCATGGTCGCTAGCAGAAAGAAGCACTACATTGTTTTCATGGTCTAGGCCCAACAGACAACTATCTCTATAAGAAACTTTCGTGTGGGAAGTTAACGCAACAGGCTTGCTAGCGTGGTGGTTGGGGCAGATCCTATTTGACACTCGTTAGCGTCAAAAGATCGTGCCTTCGCTGAGGCGATCGTCCGGTTGGGCCGGCCCACGTACGGGATTCGCCTGTTATTCGTTCGCTGCTGCTTCCTTTGCTGTTTCCTGCGGGGTTTTTTTTTCGTTTTTCTTCTGTAGTTTTTTTGCTTCGGCTTTTCAATGTTTTGTCCAGTTGGTGATGGTTTTTTTGTTCCTTTTACCTTTCATTCTTTTTTCCTTGTCTTTTATTTTCCTTTATGTTTTTTCTTCTCATTTTTTGTGTGTTCACCGCGTATAACAACAATGTTCATCGTATATTAAGACATGTTCACCATATATTATGATAAATTTCACCATGCAATATAAAAAAGTTCATCATGTATTACAAAAGTGTTCATCATACATTAATAAAATGTTCATGATATATTACAAAAACGTTCACCGTACATTATAAAAAAGTTCATCATGTTTTAAGAATTTGTTCAATGAATACTAAAAAAAATTCTCTGTGTATTCGAAATTTGTTCAGCATATTTTACAAAAATATTCAATGTGTATTCGAAAATTATTAAATTAATATTACAAAATGTTCATTGTATATTAAAAAATTGTTCAGTGTATATTATAAAAAAGTTCAACGTACACTAAAAATTGTTCAGCGTATATAGAATCTTGTTCATGTTTTTCTGTTTTTGTTCACGTTTCTTTGTTATAAAAGTTTTTTCTAATTTTGAAATGTGTTCACACTTTCAAACGTTATTCGCATTTATTAAGAAAGATTGTTCATATTTTTTCAAGAAAAACTGAAAATTTTGAAGGAAAAAACGAATCTGTCATTACTCCTTTGTACTTATACCTTGGCGCTGCAATCAAGAAGAGCACGTGCTACCTCAACTGGGTCCCGACGGTGCTTCCTTCCTCGAGGTAGTGTGTTCGACTCCACGTGTTAACTTAATTTTTTCCTGATTCCCGAAGTTTTACATTGGACGCTGCTAACAGGACGGCCCGTTTTGCGCGCCCTTTTAGCGAAAGGAGGTCGTATTGACGCACACGGGCGTCGAGCAGGGACTCTTCGGTGGTTGGTACCTGTTGCTGCAGCGACAAGGTCGCGGGTTTGAACCCCCGCCCACTCTCTTTTTTGAAATATTTTAGCCACCGTGTTGACACGTAGGTCACCCAGGTCCAGATGTAAGTATGGTGGGTCTTGTGTCTCTAGTTGACATAGACCCCACGCGCCAGGTCGGTAGGGTGGGTCCTACATGTCATTAGAAATAGTGGTGCGGGTCCCACTCTGTGGGGCAGGCCCCACATGTCGATGGGCCTGTGAGAGGTGTTGGTCCCACCTGTATGATCAGTGGGTCCCATCTGTCAATATGAAAAAAAATCAAGTGCTGATAGTGCATGTAAGTGAGAATGACACCTAGACACGCCATGTAAGCAAGATTGCTGAGGTGTCTGCCAAGTCATCACAAATCAAATCATCATAGAAATTACGACTATCTGAAATAGTCACAATCAACAAAAAAAATAGCATTGTAAATCACGTTCAAAAATTTACGACCACCATTTCATGTAAGGAAATCACGACCTTTCTGACCAGAATGGTCGTTATGGTTTAGGGTTTGGAGGCCCCCGAACACAATTCTTTCAGGGTCATTGACAGAAGGTCACAAGTTGACATATTTCTTGTAGTGACAGAGGCCTGGGGCCGCGCACCTATGGCCCACGCGCGCGGATTTATTGGGGCATCTGCGAGTCGGTTGCCATTCTCGAGGCAGTTATTGCGCGTGTACGTGCGCAGTTATTGCGAGGAAGTGGGGGAGGCGAACACAAACGATCCCACTTCCCCACGTTTTGAACCGTGGCTTACAAATTGGGGGCGAGGAGGGGGCGGTAGAAACCATTCGCACCCGCGCCCTCCTGCCTTTGTCTTCCTTCCTCTGCTGCTTGCGAACGCCATGCGCTGCGACGCCCGTTGCCTCGAGCAGAGCCTTGCAGTCACATTCCTCTTCTTCTCTTGCTTCTTCGTTGATGGCCCTTCCGTCGAGCTCGTGGATGGGCTCGACCGTCACCCTCGAGGACATCGCCCAGCTCCGCGCCACCAGGAGCCTGCCGTCAGAGACGGAGGTCACCGCGCGCCCGCCGCGGGGCGAGCGGGAGCCGCGGCCCGAGGGCATGGAGCGGGTCGTCTTACTCCCGCACTTCAAGCGCGGGTTCAGGATTCCTGCGAGCAGCTTCTTCCGTAACTTCCTGGAGTTCTTCGGGCTCCAGCCTCATCATCTGGGCGTCGGCGCCATTGTGCAGCTGTCCGGCTTCGTGACCCTCTACGAGGGGTACCTGGGGGTCGAACCTTCGATCGACCTCTGGGTCCGCTTCTTCTCCTTGAAGCAGCAGGGGCCGAGGGCCGGGGAGATGTCGGAGTGCGGGGCCGCCGTCATCTCCAAGCGGTCGGGCGCTGACTGCCCGAAGATGCCGCTGGAGGATTCTGCCAAGAAGTGCAGAACTCTTTCTTCTACATCCGCAACCTTGGCGCGGACCACATCAACTTTCCCCCCTTCGTCAACTCGCCACCGAAGGAGAAGCAGAACTGGGGGTACTACCCCAAATGCCCATCGCGGGGGGGTGCTCAACCTATGCGAGTGGGTGTCGGTGATGAAGGAGCGGGAGGGGCTCGCCGGCACCGACCTCATCACTGCCTTCATCGTCCGCCGAGTGCTGCCACTGCAGCAGCGCATCCATCTCATTGGGAAGATGACCGGCCTCTAGGATCCCAACCGCATGGCGAACACGCGGCTGGGCACGGACCTGGTCGCGCGCCGGGTCAACGACATCTCCAAGGCCAACCTCCAAGGCGACTGGGAGTTTGGGAAGGCCCCGTACAGTCGCTTGAACCCGACACCCTCGGTGAGTCCTTGGTCTCCATTCTTTGCTGACGCTTATCTTCTTGCCCGTCCCGACGCAACGCGGGAAGTGCTTCTGAACACCATCCGGCATCCTAATGACCGGGCACGGGCGTAGGTGGTGCGTACTGCCTCGGAGGAGCCCGAGGCCCATGGCGGAGAGGAGGAGGCGACAGCTATCGCGGGCGCGGGGCGCCGAGCTGGTAAGCTTTGTGCCTTCTTGTGCTTTCTTTTTGAATCGCCGGGTTTCTAGGTCGAGGTGCCGACATGAGCCGTTGACGCAGCGGCACCGGGTGGAGGAGGTGGCGGCGCGGTCGAGGCCGGGTTGCCTCGGGGAGCGCCAGCGGTGAGGCGGCCGCATGGGAAGGAAAACGTCGTGCCGCGAGCCCCGGCCACGAAGCACGCAGCGGACCCGGCCGGGGTGGCGAAGCCGGCCACCAAGAGGAGGCGCGTCGCGCCGCATGAGAGGGCGGCGAGACCTGCCGTTCCGTTAGTGCCGGGGTAAGCTTTTTCTTCCAGGCCGGACCGAGTTGCCGAGCAGCTTTGCTTGTCTCGTATTTACTTCATCTTGTGTTTTAGGTTGTCGATCTCACTGGCGGTGGCGGCAGCGGACGCGGAGTCCGCCGAGGGTGCCACGTTCCGGAGGAGCCGGTCCGGCACCGTCGACTGGGACGAGGAGGAGGAGGGGCGGGCGGATCCGGACCTTGGTCTGGACCCGTCCGACGCCGAAGGCCTGGCCTGGTGGGACCAGAACCGGGCCGAGGCAGAGCTGGAGGCGGCGTCGACCCAAGCCTGGGTTAGCACCGCGGTGGCGTGGGCGGGAGCCGGCGAGGAACCGGCATGGCTGGAGATGCCGGTGGGGACAGTAGCGGTGGAGACAACCTTTGTGCCATCATCGGAGGGGGAGCGCGGCCGTGATGGCCGCGTCGACGCGATGGACCTAGACCAGGAAGTCATGGTCGTTGGGGATGGCGTCCGCCGCGGACCGACGTGGTCGAGCGGGCGGGAGCTGGTGGAGGCGGCGGTGACGCCGTTTTGGGGAAGGCGTCGCGGACGGCGTCGGCGGGGACAGCCCGGGCACCGGCGAGCGAGACGCCGCTGGTGGTGGAGCCGCGAGCCAGTCGGCCCACGGAGCCGGCGTCGAAGGTCGAGGCGACGCAGGAGCTGGAGCGCGTTGTGCTTGTAAGTTTCCTTTGCGTTCTTCTTTTCCTTTTTATTGCCTTTACTTCGTGGGAGCGCGCCAGCGCACCCACTGGGTGTAGCCCCCGAGACTCGGGCAACTGCGCAGCAGTTGGGTCGAATCTTATCTTGATGTCTTGCATTGATCACTGCTTTTTGCAGCAACTAGATGCCTACCGGGTCAGCGTCTTCAACCGGCTCCTTGAGACGCACCAACGTCTCAAGGAGTAGCTCGCCGCCAAGGAGGAGGAGCTCCGCGCCACGGCATGTACTTGTTTTGCACGCTATTTTCTAGTGGGGGCGCGCTAGCGCACCCACTGGGTGTAGCCCCCGAGATTCGGGCCAACTGCGAAGCAGTTGGGTCGAATCTTAAGTAGTGCTTTGTTTCTGAGTTCCTTTTCTGCAGCCGAGGTGCTGTTTTGGAGGACCCGGCTGGTCTGGGCCGGCTTCCACTATGACCGGCTTGTTGCTGACGCCGGGTCGGCTTGGAGCCAAGGTGGAGCAGGCGAGGACGGAGGCGACGGGAGCCTAGCGGGCGCTTGACGAAGCCAGCCGGCTACAGGAGCGGCTGGAGGGCGACAAGGGCGGCCACAAGGCTGAGGTGGAGCGGCTCAAGGCGGAGGCCGCCAAGGTCGTGGAGGCGCAGCAGGCCCTTGCCGAGGCGGACCAGCAACGCAGCCAGCTGGCCGATGACAAGGGGCAGCTCCAGGCCGAGGTGGAGCGCCTGAAGGTGCTGGTGGCCGCAGCGGCGAAGACCCGGCGTCGCGAGGAGGCCGAGAAGGTGGCCGAGGACAAGGATGCTGAGCTGAAGACAACCCTTGCCAAGGTCGCCGAGCTGGAGAAGGAGCTCTAGGAGCGTGACCGCACCATCGCCCGGGAGCGGCGCGGTATGTTGCTCAAAGCGCAGCACCTGGAAGAGCCCTTCTCCAGTAAGTGCTTTCCTTCGGTTTTGTTGTTACCGGGTCAGGCTCTGGCTTTTCTTAGTGGCTCTCTTCTGACTTGCTTTTCTCTTTGACAGGGGCCATCCCGGAGACGCGTCCGCTGGCGGAGGAGGCGGTCCGCTTTCAACGCGACTCGCAGGGAGTCGTCGGCTCCGGGACTGACCCGCAGGTGGCCTGGACCTTCCCGGAGATCGTGGCCGCCGCTGAGGCCCGTCTGCGAGTCCTGAGCGACCATATGAGGCGGCTTTCTGAGGCCGGCGCGGCGATGACGGTGGCCCTCTGGCCGGGCGCCGTCGCGCCGAACAGCTTCACGCGGCTGGCGCGGTGGTTGGAGGCAGGCTCGGACCATCTTCATGAGTGGCGGATTTCTGCCGCCCGTGCTGGTGCTAAGATGGCGCTTCGGTTTGCGTTGTCTTGGCATCCGGACCTGGCGCTGGACGCGCTGATGGGCCAGCGGGCCGGCTCGGAGAGCCAGCTGCAGGCGGAGGCCGAACGGATCGCCACCCGGGCCAGCTACATCGCCGGGTTCGCCTTCCACGACGAGTTCCATCCGGAGCGGGCGGAGGATGGTGGAGTCGTGCCCGCTGAGGACTACATCCTTCTCCTGGACGACCCGAAGGGCAGCTCTGAGGAGACGGGCATCTACCGCGACACGGACACCGGAGAGGACGATGTCGGCACCTCGGCGGATCCAGAGGCTGTGCAATCCGGCGGCGGAGATGCCTGATTTAACTTTGTAAAAAATTCTGTTAGATAGCAGGTCCACCCACCCACTGGGGGTTGACTTGGGTGTAATGAACTCTGGCCTTGGGCCTGTTTCTTAATTTACGATGTATGAGCCTTGTGAATGTTTGTGCCTTTGCTTTTCGTTTTTTCGAGCCATTTTCCTGCATTCTTCCCTCTTGGGCTTCTCCCCCGTGAGTCCGACGGCCGAGGCTCCAGTCCGTGACAAAGGGTTCGACTTTTTGAGGGGAGCGTGTAGTACTTAGGCTTTCGTACCAATCGCTTGGCGGCTTAGAGTGGCGGGGGCCGGGTCGAGTGACCCGGCAGCATGCGAAAATCTCGTGGATGCCAGCGCTCTTGCTCTTTGTCTTTGAAGCCTTTTCCTCGCGACTTCTCCCCCTTTGGGTTTCCCCCCGCGAGTCTGACGGCCGAGGCTCTGGTCCATGACAAGGGGTTCTGCCTTTGGGAGGAACGCACAATATTTAGCCTTTCTGGACGTTGAGCGCAAGCGAAACACCCACTGGGCCGGCTGGCGGCAATCCGGCGGCGCCAGGTTGGCGAGCAGCTGGTCGTGCAGTGACTTTTAAAGTGGCGGGGCCGGGGTGGACGACCCGGCGGTTCTTGACTTAGTGCTCGAGGCGCGCTAGTGCTCTAGTCTCATGTGCTTGCTAGCCAACAGCCGAAGCCAGTTCTGCGGCTTAGGGCCAAGTAAGAGGTCGCGTCGGTCCGATGCATTAGGAGATGCTAAGGGAAGTGGCGGCTGGCCAAGCCGGCCAGCCCCGAGCCCCCGGGTCGAGCGAGTCGATCCGGCGGTCGGGTTGGCTTACAAGGTAAGTTATGCACAAAATGTAGGGGACACAATAGCTTGGTCGCAAAAAAGGGCAGCCCCCGAGCGTTGTTCGGGGGTCCCATAGTTTTCAGGTGGTTACAAAAGGCAGCAACACATACGTGCATACGGCTAACTGTAAAACGGGCAGAGGAGCTCCGCATTGTTTCTTCGCCGGCGGTGTCCCTCTTGCGCTTGTTTGACGCGTCGATGAGGTAGTACGTGTTGCGGTCGCACAGGGCCTTGCGGACGATGAAGGGGCCCTCCCATGGGGAGGACAGCTTATGTTGGCCGGTCTGCTGCTGGACGAGCCGAAGGACGAGGTCTCCCTCCCAGAAGGCGAGGGGCTTGATTTTCTTGCTGTGGTAGTGCCTCGGGCCTTGCTGGTAGATGGCCCAGCGACTGAGCGCTAGGAGATGTGCTTCTTCGAGCAGGTCTACGCCGTCTTTGCGAGCTTCTTTAGCTTCGGCTTCCGTGTACATTGTGACGCGCGGCGAGTCAAACTCGATGTCCATCGGAATGATGGCTTCTGCTCCGTAGACGAGGAAGAACGGGGTGAACCCGGTCGACCGGTTTGGCGTGGTGCACAGACTCCAGAGGACGGCCGTCAACTCGTCGAGCCAGCTGCCGGGGGAACGGACGAGTGGCTCGACGAGCCGCGGCTTGATGCCGGATAGGATGAGGCCGTTGGCCTGCTTGACCTGGCCATTGGACTGCGGATGTGCAACAGATGCCAGGTCGAGGCGGATGCCGGGGATGGAGTAGTACCGCGCGAGCGCGCCCTTGGCAAAGTGGGTGCCATTGTTAGTGATGATGCTGTTCGGCATGCCGTAGCGCACCGCGATGTCCTTGATGAACCGAACGGCCGTCGGGCCGTCCAGCTTCTTGATTGGCCTTGCTTCAATTCATTTGGTGAACTTGTCCACTGCCACCAGCAAATGCGTCATGCCGCCTCGGGCGGTCTTGAAGGGCCCCACCATGTCGAGTCCCCGGACCGCGAAGAGCCAGGCGAACGGGATGCACTACTAGGGAAAAGGCTAGCAGCAGCGCGGGTTCTAGGTATATCAGTAGCACGGGGACCGACACTACTAATAAGGTGCTACAGCTAACCCGTAGCAGTAGCGCGTGCACAATACAAGTGTAGCAGCAGCGCACTTTGTGGAAGCTCGCTACTGCTAATAGCTCTAGCGCACTTTGCCTGGACGCGCTACTGCTATTGTGGAGCTGCTGCTAACTTTTCTCCACTAGCTACTGCTAATTTTAGTAGTTTTTTTCTGCATATTTGTTTTTTATTTGAATAGGCTTTATACAATAATCTTTAGCATATGATACACATACAAATGTAATCATAGCATATACATACAAATAGTCTCATCAAATCATGTCATCATCATAATCATCATCCAACACAAAGTGGTCTCTCATCATCATCTCGAAAATAGTGATACAAATCTCGATTACTTGCAACTACATCGTCATCCATCTAAACAATGATATACGTGAGAAGAGCTATCACTTTGCGTGAACCTAAACTAACTACTGGCTATCGCTTGGAAACCGGAAACCGGTACACCTGGGCCTGACATTCCGGCCACTCGTCGTATACTCCCGGCGTAGCACTTCTTCGCCATCGATGATCTATACACCTACATCGTCACATGAGTCGATGATGTGCAACATATATAGTTGAGCAACAGAAAGAGACAGACTTGGCAAAAATAGAAGCAACATATCATAAGCATAAATAAAAAAGTTCATCGTACCCAAAATTCCCTAACTAGAGTGATCTTCGCTAGTCGAGGAGGACGGTTTAATTACATCACAAATAAAGTTTCGTCGTGCATAATTCAAAGTTTCGTCATACAGATAGTATGGACTAAACGGACACATTGTCATATATCGACAATCACTCCATGTCGTGCCATCCATCCAAATCAGGGAGATAGTCCCCGAGCTTAGTGAAAGGCTTCAGGTAGAGACGCTGAGCGGCTACGCGTGTTCGGACGTCTTCCCGTGACATTTGTCCTTCTTCATAGAACATCCCTGTTTTTTCGACGACCTCCTTCATGATGATTTGGGCAAGTTCGCGCTGGATGTGATAGAACTTAGCTCGAAGTCGATGATCCTCGATATCTCCTAAGTTCTTTGCCCATTGCAGAATATGGGCATCGCCGGATGTAGGTGACATGCGAAGGTTCTGGTGATCCTGCCTATACTCTAGCATCTGGTGTAGGACATAGAATCCATCATTAAGAGAATCACTCGGTTGTTGGATGCAGCAGAAGTCAGTCTTATGGCCGAAGGCGGGCCTGCTATCCTTTTTCTTCTTGTCCTTGACCTCTCCACCCCGTGCACCATTGTAAAACATAGCACTGTCGAGAACATACTTGATGTGGGTGTAATCCTTTTTGTTAATGTTCTTCGACGAGTCTAAGTAAAGAGCATGGGAGTATCGGGGGTAGAGGATGATGAGGACGGCGCGCCCGCCACTGTGCAAAATAAGTACACCTCAAATTAGTTAGCCTCCACCGTGCAAATGATTGAAATCAAAGGAAGGATATCCGCGCGGATGACTTACATGGGATGATAAGGCACGAGAATCGCCTCCTTGTCCTTATTGGCGAGCATGAAATTGATGATGTATACCCTCGCGTATTCACAGTGCTTTGCGCAGACTCCCAAGAAGGCCTCGTGCATGAAGTACGGGTCAACGACACATATATGAGGTATCTGCTCAACCCCGATGAGGTAGTTCATGTGCAAAGCATAAAAGCGGACAAACGCAAAATCCAGCTTCTTCAAGTGAAACATGTCGAAGATGTAATCGAATCAAAGGAAGAACTGCTCCACGGGGAATGTGTCGACGTATGACAATCCCTGCGGCACGTTAACCACGTAGAGTGGGTATCCTGGATTTTTTGAGGCGATGAGGCCTTTCTCTATCCGCAACACATTGTCATGAAGTCTCCTTAAATCGCCGAATCTGGCCCACAACGCTGCTTCAGGTAGGATTGGTTGACCGGGGATATGCCATTTTGCCGCACCGGGGATATCTATACGGTCTTGAACCCGAGGCTGCTGAGGCGGCTGGATCACAGAAGCAACTTTTTTGCCTTTCCTCGGTCTCTTCCTAGACTTCTTTACTACCGGAAGGTTGTCCATAATACGTTCAGACTTCAGAGGCGGCAATTCAGACACTGATTCATGACGCTCAACCCTTAAGTAGGCGCAAGTATAGACATACTCTTGAGTGTCATCGTCAAGCTCATCCTCATCTATGGCGACGTCACCAGCGACTAATGGAATAGGCGAGGTGTTGATGTTCATACCTAACTGCGTGCTCATGGGTGTGCTCCCGGTCGCCTCTAGACGAAGCAGACTCTTTGGCCACAACAGGACCCACCCATTGCAACAATCACCAAGCTGCCGCGGGATCTCGTTGTCATCCCCCACTAGTACCGGAGGAGCCAAATTCTCGTGGCTCGGTTTGACACTGGCCACAGAAAACTTAAAGACTTCCGGGGGGATCGGCCGGCTGTGGAACTATGGTTCCTTCGGCTCCATTATCGTCGCCTTCCCCATATCCACCTTGTGGTCGCCGATGGTGTACAATATGGTGCACGGGGTTTCGTCGACCTGCAAAGAAAAGTCTGCGACGTGAGACATCCGAAAGGCAATGAAAATGGGAGACTACACATTTATTGAAGGGGGCCGGTGTGAAAGATACCATGAGGACGTCAAGCTCAGCCAAAGATGAAGCACCGCCGAGCACGTCCGGTACCAGAGCCGGTGCCGGAGCAGGTGCGGAAGCCGGTGCGGGAGCAGGTGCAGGAGCCGGTACGGGAGCAGGTGCAGCAGCCGGTGCGGGAGCAGGTGCAGGAGCCAGTGCCGGAGCTGGTGCGGGAGAAGGTGTAGGAGTTGGTGCGGGAGCAGGTGCTGGTGCAACGCTAGTCGAGCTGCTCCTGAGGAAGTCAGCAAGGGGAAAGTCCGCTGCATTTTTTTCTGGATTTTGCCTGCTCCAATTGAAAACGGCCGGAACCAAGGTAGTAGACATATCTACAAGCACCTATTTTGCGGTAGCTACCGCTGTTGCGACAGTCTCAGATGATTTCTTTTCAACTGCAATCTCAACCTTCTTGTCGATGTTTTCTTCAGTTAACCTCCGTCTTTCCTTTCTCTCCTTCGTGGTCTCACGGTAGTACTTCTTCCACGTGGCGCTGTCTCCGACACCGTGCACGCGTCCATACGATGGTCGAGTCTCCACCGGGAGTCCTTTCAATATGTTTAACGCCCGGTTGAATGGAGTGTCCCACTTGGGCCTCGCCAATGCCTCAGACGGCGAGTCACTTTCGGCCGCAATCCTGTGTTGCTCTCTCTGCAAAAGGCACAAGGATCGTTTACAAATATGACTAACGTGCAGTCGAATTGATCAGAAACTAAAATTACCAGCAGTCTAATGAACTCCGTCATGACCGCGTTCTTCTCGAAAACCTTCTTCACTGGGTCCCAACCGTGCCGGGCCCTGAGGGCGTCACGCTCCTGCGGGACGGTGAACTCCACGAAGGGGTCTGGGATGCCTAGACTCGTGGCTTCCGCGTCCTCCTTGGCCCATATGGACCTCTTCCCACCGTAACCATGGCTTCCGAGGTGGTGGCACCCAATGTTCTTCTGTTGAAGCCCCTTCATGTACTCTGACTTTTTTTGGCATCTTCGGCCTTGCAAGCCGCCTTGAATATTTCAAAGTGCTCTACTGTGATTGTCGGATTATCCTTTACAATCTCGGAGTAGGGTTCCTTCTCGTTGAAGATCCGATATTTCAACCTTGCTTTCCAGGCGGCCAACATGTCGCTAAACTTGCTCATGGCTTGTTTGTTTATCTTCTTCATTGTCGGGTCATTATCTGGATCTTTATAATCCTTTTCATTCCGGCCCGGGAACAAGAATATCTGGTGCAGGTTCTTTAGGAGGGAGGCATCATATTATCTAACTTGTTTAGTTTCTCATTGTTGATGGTGGCAGTTGTCCGTATGATGTAGCCAATTTGATTGCCGTAGCACACGCGCGCTTCCTCGGGCGTGTTTGGCTCAAAATTGCCGTCGTCCACCTCCGTGACCACCAGTCTAGTAGTCCTGAGCTTGTTAGGAAGTCGTCGCCTCTTTGCTTTCGGTTCTATACTGGCTCCGCTCCCCGAGGCAGCGCCGGTCTCAGTCTCAGCGTCGGTCTCGATGCCGGTCTGAGTCGCAGCGCCGATCACAGTCTCAACGCCGGTCTGTGTGTCGGTCTTAGTCCCCGATGCGACTGGTGGGCCCAGCAACAACATCGATCATCGGCAAGGGTCAAAAATTCATCTGCCGCCAGGTAGACATCGTCGCAATCACCAGAACCCTGTCCTTCATCGTTGCTAGCCATGTTTCCTATGATTAAATTTAGTAAATTAATTTTGGACCTAATAAAATGAATAATAAAATACAAAATGCCTATGTTTTGCAGGAACGTTGACTCCTTCCTGGTGCGGCACATCCCGGGCACTCGATATGTCCTACTTTGTAGCATAAGTCATGCCGAAATTCACGGAAAATTTCGGCATGACCTTTGCTAAAAAGTGGACAAATCGAGAACCTGAAATTTGCCGGAACGGAAACAAATCAACATTCCGGCAAAACATAGGCCACTCAGCTTCATTCCCTAGAAACAACAAAAGGCCACTTGGGCACAATCGAAACATGGGCAAACACAATTGAGGAATTTGCATATATCCTGACCACTTCAAATTTGCATGTCCTAGTGTTTGACACTTCAAGAAAATCTACACAAATTTCATGCTCTCTCAAACTCAATACAAAAATCAAATATAGATTATATTTAGTTAACTACTAAACTAAACTTTACTCTAAACTAAACCCTACTGCCCTAATTAACATCTAGTTAAACAAACTCAATTCAAAAACTAAACCCTACTGAACTAATTAATATCTACATTATCTACTACGTAACATCATCTATTATTACCCTAACTAAAAAACATCAACATTATCTACTACTTAACATTAACATCTATTAACTAAAAAGGATGGGTGGGGGGGGCTTATAGAGAGGGGAGAGACGGTGGCGGGGAGGTGCTCGGCGACAGAGGTAGGGACAGCGAGGGCGGGCTCAGGATCGGGACGTGGCGGTCCTGGCGGGCTCAGGGGCGGTGAGGTCGAGGGAAGCGACGGTGAGGTCGAGGGCGGCCCGAGAGGCGACGGCGGTGAGGCTGGGCGGCCTCGGGCGTCGGCCGTGAGGATGAGTGCGGTGTCGACGCCGGCAGGAGATGGCGGTGAAGTGGGGGCGATGGCGAAGTGGGGGAGACGGCGGCGAAGTGGGGCGAGGGGTCGATTTGGGGGAGAAGTGGTGGCCGGGGGAAACCTTTTTTGGTTAAGTCAAAAGTAACGTTAGCGCGTTACAGAAAACGCGCTATAGCTAAGTTAGCTATAGCCCGTTTCAGAGAGCGCGCTACTGCTACGTCTTCATCATTTTCCCCTTTTTCATTTATTTTTCTTTACATTTTATATTTTTCCTTTCTCTTTTTTCTATTTCTTTCATTTTCATTTACTTCTCTATTCGTTTTTCATTTTATTTTCTTTTCGTTAGCAGTAGTGATTTACACATAAACGCGCTGTTATAAGTTTATTAGCGGTAGCGCGGTTTTTGGAAGATCACTACTACTATGTGTAGCCCATCGGCTAAGTGATTGGAATTTTAGTAGTAGCGAGTTTTCGGTGAGATGCGCTACTGATATATGTCCATCTGCAGTGCGCTTATTTTGCACGCGCTACTGCTGTCTAGCAGTAGCATGCTCTTTTAACAAGCGCTACTGCTAAAGTTCTGTGTATAACATTTTCCCTAGTAGTGATGGTCCGGAGTGCTGACGTCGGCTGGTGGCTGCTCTTGCTGAAGCGCTGGCATCCCTCGCACTTTTTGACGAGTGACTCTGCATCTTCGAGGGCCGTGGGCCAGTAGAAACCATGGCGGAAAGCCTCGACCACCAGGGACCACGAGGCAGTGTGGTGCCCGCACTCGACCTAGTGTATGTCGAGGAGGATCTCAATGCCCTTGTCCTGCTCGACGCAGTGTTGGAACACGCCGGTGGAGCTGCGCTTGACGAGCTAGTTGTTGATGATGCTGTAGGCGGACGCTTGACGCTGTACTTGCCGAGCTTCGGTATCATCAATGGGGAGGACACCATTCTCCCGGAACTCTGAGATGGGCAGGGCCCAGGATGGCGTCGTTACCATGGTGAAGACGGCCACTATTTCGAGATCCAGTCGGCGGCCCCCGAACCGGGTTCGGCAGCCCCCGGGACGGGTTGCGTTGCGGCCGGGTCGGATGGAGTAGTCCCCGGGCCGGGTTGAGGCGCGGCCGGGTCGGTTGGCACATGGATGGACTCGGAGTCCGGAGATGGCTTGATGGACGGCTTGTGCAGATGCTCGAGGGAGAGGCCGGATGGGATGGACTGCCGAGACATGGTGATCTTGGCGAGCGTGTCGGCCACCTCGTTCTCCGCACACGGGACTTGGAGGAACTCGCAACCCTCGAAGAACCGGGACATCATCTGGACGAGGAGGCGGTAGCTTGCCATGTAGGAGTCATGCGCGTCCCACTCGCCCGAGCATTGCTGCACCACCAGGTCCGAGTCGCCGTAGCACGGGATGCGCCAGATGCCAAGTTCCTTGGCAAGCCGGAGGCTGTGCACAAGGGCTTCATACTCGGCGATGTTGTTGGAGGCGGCGAAGTGGATATGCAGTGCGTACTTGAGCCGGTGCCCTTGGGGGAGGACTGCACTATGCCGACTCCCACGCCGAGTCGCATCTTCGAGCCGTTGAAGTGCATGCGCCAGTGCGTCGAGTCCAGTGGCGGCGGCAGGTACTGGGTTTCGGGTCCAGTCGATGAGGAAGTCGGCCAAAGCTTGGGACTTGATCGTGGTGCGGGGCTCGTAGAGGATGGTATGGCCGGCCAACTCGAGCGCCCACTTGGCGACCCGGCCAGAGGCATCCCGGCACCAGATGATGTCACCGAGAGGGGCCGTGCTGACCACGGTGATGACATGCTCTTGGAAGTACTGCTTTAGTTTCTTGGCGGTGAAGTACACGTCGTAACACATCTTCTGGTAGTGCGGGTAGTTCTGCTTCGAGGCGGAGAGCACCTCTCTAAGGTAGTAGACGGGACGCTGGACGGCTTGGACCCTGTCCTTCTATGGTCGCTCGACCACCATCACCGTGCTGACCGACCGCGAGGTCACGGTGATATAGAGCAACAGCGGCTCCTTCTCGGCCAGTGCTGCCAGGACTGGTGCGATGGAGAGCATGCGCTTGAGATCCTGGAAGGCTTCGTCCGCCTTGTCGTTCCATTCGAACGGCCTCGTCTTCTTCATCAGCTAATACAGGGGCAGGGCCCTCTCGCCCAGCTGGCTAAGAAACCGGCTGACCGCGGCCAAGCAGCCGGTGAACTTCTGGACATCGCGCAGTCGGGCCGGCTTG
Organism: Triticum dicoccoides; assembly: GCF_002162155.2. Lineage (NCBI taxonomy): Eukaryota > Viridiplantae > Streptophyta > Magnoliopsida > Poales > Poaceae > Triticum > Triticum dicoccoides. The sequence continues at coordinate 622,614,824 of NC_041384.1, read as the reverse complement.
CGCATGCGCTCGATGGCCTTGATTTTCTCTGGGTTCGCCTCAATGGCTGATACGTCTCCGTCATATCTACTTTTCCAAACACTTTTGCCCTTGTTTTGGACTCTAACTTGTATGATTTAAATGGAACTAACCCGGACTGACGTTGTTTTCAGCAGAATTGCCATGGTGTTGTTTTATGTGCAGAAAACAAATATTCTTGGAATGACCTGAAACTCCACGGAACATCTTAGAAAAAATAATAAAAAATCCTAGCCAAAGATGAAGACCATGGGGCCCACACCCTTCTCACGAGGGTGGGAGGCGCCCCCCAGGGCGCGCCCCCTACCTCATGGGCCCCCTGTTGCGTCTCCGACTCCAACTCCACCTCCATATATTGAGTTTCGATGAGAAAAAAATCAGAGAGAAGAAATCATCGCGTTTTACGATACGGAGTCGCCGCCAAGCCCTAAAACCTCTCGGGAGGGCTGATCTGGAGTCTGTTCGGGGCTCCGGAGAGGGGGATTCGTCACCGTCGTCATCATCAACCATCCTCCATCACCAATTTCATGATGCTCACCGCCGTGCGTGAGTAATTCCATTGTAGGCTTGCTGGATGGTGATGGGTTGGATGAGATTTATCATGTAATCGAGTTAGTTTTGTTAGGGTTTGATCCTTAGTATCCATTATTTTCTGAGATTGATGTTGCTATGACTTTGCTATGCTTAATGCTTGTCACTAGGGCCCGAGTGCCATGATTTCAGATCTGAACCTATTATGTTTTCATCAATATATGAGAGTTCTAGATCCTATCTTGCAAGTCTATAGTCACCTACTATGTGTTATGATCCGGCAACCCCGAAGTGACAATAATCGGGACCACTCCCGGTGATGACCATAGTTTGAGGAGTTCATGTATTCACTATGTGCTAATGCTTTGTTCCGGTTCTCTATTAAAAGGAGGCCTTAATATCCCTTAGTTTCCAATAGGACCCCACTGCCATGGGAGGGTAGGACAAAAGATGTCATGCAAGTTCTTTTCCATAAGCATGTATGACTATATACGGAATACATGCCTACATTACTTTGATGAATTGGAGCTAGTTCTGTGTCACCCTATGTTATGACTGTTACATGATGAACCGCATCCAGCATAATTATCCATCACTGATCTGCTACCTATGAGTTTTCCATATACTGGTTTACGCTTATTTACTTTCCCATTCCTACTGTTACAATCACTACAAAATACCAAAAATATTACTGTTGATGTCTTTACTTTTGTTGCTGCTACCACCACTATCATATTACTTTGCTACTAAACACTTTGCTGCAGATACTAAGTTTCCAAGTGTGGTTGAATTGACAACTCAGCTGCTAATACTTGAGAATATTCTTTGGCTCCCCTTGTGTCGAATCAATAAATTTGGGTTGAATACTCTACCCTCGAAAGCTGTTGCGATCCCCTATACTTGTGGGTTATCAAGACTAATTTCTAGCGCTATTGCTGGGGAGCATAGCTCTATTCTTTGAGTCACTTGGGATTTGTATCTGCTGGACACTATGAAGAACTTGAGAGATCCAAAAACCAAGATCTATCCCTCAACTACGAGGGAGGTAAGGAACTGCCATTTAGCTCTGAACTTGATTCACCTTCTGTTATGAGTAAGTTGGCGACACCTGCATCTGCTTCTGCTATTCGTTCTGATATGTCGCATGTTATTGATGATGCCACTTCTTCTATGCATGATACTTATGATGAAACTGCTTCTATGCCTGATACTACTGTGCCCCTTAGTAAATTTCTTGATGAACAAATTGCCAGGGCTAGAGAAAAAGAAATTATTGAATCTGAATACGATGATGATAGTGATGATGAAAATATGCCTATTATTCCTGAGGGTTATCTTTTTGATATGGAATCCTCTGCTGCTATTTCTGCTTGCAAAGATAGATATGAGCTTATGAGGTTATTAATTAAATGGAACAAAGAATCACTTAGAGATAAAATGAGACCTGACCCTGCTTTTGCTACTTCACCAATATGTGTTCCTGATAAGGATTATGAATTCTCTGTTGATCCTGATACAATTACTTTGGTTGAATCTGATCCTGAAATTGTTGTGGCACATCTTACTAAGTTAAATGATATAGCTGCCCTGTTCACTAATGATGAGAGATCGTCTTACTTTTATATACTCAAAATATTTCCGTTCTCATTAAAGGGTGATGCTAAGATATGGTTTAATTCTCTTGATCCTGGTTGTGTGCGTAGTCCCCAGGATATGATTTATTACTTCTCTGCTAAATATTTCCCTGCTCATAAGAAACAAGCTGCCTTGAGGGAAATATACAACTTCGTGCAAATTAAAGAAGAGAGTCTCCCACAAGCTTGGGGGAGGCTTCTCAAGTTACTTAATGCTTTGCCTGACCATCCTCTTAAGAAACCTGAGATACTTGATATCTTTTATAATGGACTAACCAATGCTTCCAGAGATTACCTGGATAGTTGTGCTGGTTCTCTTTTCAGGGAAAGAACACCAGATGAAGCTGAAATTCTATTGAATAATATGTTTACAATGAAAATAATTGGGCACCTCCCGAGCCACTTCCTGAGCCAGCTCCTGAGCCAACTCCTGCTCCAATTACTGAGCCTATTCTTAAACCAACTCCGAAGAAGAGAGGTATTCTATTTCTCAGTCCCGAAGATATGCAAGAGGAAAAGAAATCTATGAAAGAAAAAGGTATTAAAGCTGAAGACGTTAAGAATTTACCTCCTATTGAAGAAATACATGGTCTTAATATACCGCCTGTTGAAGAAACATATGATCTTAATTATTTATTTACTGAAGAACCTCCTGATCCCGATATCCCAACACAGGTAGTAAAGGTAAATTCTCTCTATAGATATGATAAAGCTGAAGTCCCTCCTACTAAAATTGCTAGTCAATGCTTGGATGAGTTTGATAACTTTATGTTTAAGCAAGACGACTTCAATGCTTATTTTGGTAGACAATTAAAAGAAAATGCTTATATGATTAGACGCTTGGGTGATTATATGGCTGATATTAAAGGTGAACTTAAACTTGTTAGCAAACATGCTTCTATGGTTACCACTCAAGTAGAACAAGTACTTAAGGCTCAAAAAGAAGTGCTTAATGAAATGAATAGTAAGAAAAATGATTATGCTGTTAGAGTGGCTACTAGAACTGGTAGAATGACTCAGAAACCTTTGTATCCTGAAGGCCACCCTAAGAGAATTGAGCAAGATTCTCAAAGAAATAATATTAATGTTCCTAGTTCTTCTAAAAAGAAGAAGAAGAAAAATGATAGAACTGTGCAAACTTCTAGTGAACCTATTGCTGAACCACCTGATAATCCAAATGATATATCTATGTCTGATGCTGAAACACAATATGGTAATGAACATGAACCTAGTAAAAATATTAATGATGATGTTCATGATGATGCTCAACCTAGTAATGATAATGATGTAGAAATTGAACCTGTTGTTGATCTTGATAACCCACAATCAAAGAATCAATGTTATGATAAAAGAGACTTTGTTGCTAGGAAACATAGTAAAGAAAAGGAACCTTGGGTTCAGAAACCCATGCCTTTTCCTCCAAAACCATCCAAGAAAAAGGATGATGAGGGTTTTGAGCGCTTTGCTGAAATGATTAGGCCTATCTTTTTGCATATGAGATTAACTGATGTGCTCAAAACAAATCCTTATGCTAAATATATGAAGGATATCATTACTAATAAAAGAAAGATACCAGAAGCTGAAATTTCCACCATGCTTGCTAATTATACTTTTAAGGGTGGAATACCAAAGAAACTTGGAGACCCCGGAGTACCTACTATACCTTGCTCCATTAAAAGAAATTATATTAAAACTGCTTTATGTGATCTTGGAGCCGGTGTTAGTGTTATGCCTCTCTCTTTATATCGTAGACTTGACTTGAATAAGTTGACACCTACTGAAATATCTTTGCAAATGGCTGATAAATCAACTACTATACCTGTTGGTATTTGTGAGGATGTGCCTGTTGTGGTTGCGAACATTACTATTTTAACGGACTTTGTTATTCTTGATATTCCCGAGGATGATAGTATGTCTATTATTCTTGGAAGACCTTTTCTTAATACTGCAGGGGCTATTATTGATTGCAACAAAGGCAATGTCACTTTTCATGTTAATGGTAATGAGCATACGGTACACTTTCTGAGGAAACAACCTCAAGTTCATAGTATTAACTCCATTGGAAAAATTCCATCGATTATATTTGGAGGTTTTGAATTTCCTCTTCCTACTGTCAAAAAGAAATATGATATACTTATTATTGGGGATGTGCATATCCCCGTTGAGGTAACTTAGTGTTATTCGAAATTTCTCCGGTTCCATGATTATCGGAATGAGTTTGTTAACAAGACTTGATCAACCTTGTTAGTGGATTCTTTTTGATGAGCATGAGATGGATGAAACTAGAAGCACAAACTTCTGTACCCCACTTTTACTTTCTGTTATTTATATTAAATAAAGTAAAAATAGTATTTTCTGTCTGTTTCCTGATTTATCTGTGCAATATAAAAATATCCCGAAAATAAAAGTCCTCAGAATGCCATGCCAATTTAATATGATTTTTTCGGGGATATTTGAGGATTTACTGTGCAAAAATTACCGCGGGAGGAGCTGCCACCTGGCCATGAGGGTGGTGCCCCCCCTATAGGGCGCGCCCCCTTCCTCGTGGGCCCACGGTGGCCCTCCTCCACTTATCCCAGCACCCATCTTCTTCCTCTATCTCACACAAACCCGAAAAACCAACTCAAGCACGAGTTCCAGCCACTTTTGCTGCGATTTTCGATCTCCTTGCTCCAAGCACCTCTCGCAAAACTGCTTGGGGAGATTGTTCCTTGGTATGTGACTCCTCCATTGGTCCAATTAGTTTTTGTTCTAGTGCTTTATTCTTTGCAAATTTGTGCTGCATAGGTGACCATGTTCTTGAGCTTGCATGTCAAATTTATATGGTTCCAAGTAGTTCTAATGCTTGATATAGGCTCTAGGCACTTGTAGGAGTAGTTGCTATCAATATTATTGAGTTTGGTTTACTTTTATTTTGAAGTTACTATAAATTTCAGATTGTTTCAGAAAAATGATGAGGAGATTATTGAGGGGCTCATCGAGCCAAAGCTCAAAGGAAAAGGCACCTAAGCCTAAGTATAATTTGCCACACACCGCGGAGATTCGGGCATGTGAATGGCCTTCTGATGATTTCTTGAGAGCAGCCGGTATCTATGAAGATTTTCATGAATTGGCTTACAATGCAGGCGTCACCGCTTTCCTTCATGACCAATGCGATCAGTATCTCTTACTCACAAATACTTTTGTGCAAAACTTTCATTTTCATTCTAGGAACTCACCACCCACGGTGGAGTTTCATTTATATGATGAGCATAAGGAGATGTCACTTTATGATTTCTATCGGATTTGTTTAGTCCCTTTTGAGGGCAAGACAGAAGAACCACATTATGATGATGTGGCTGGGTTTATTGACACTATCACTATAGGAGAAACTAGGAAGGTTTCCGATGCACGAATCACTAGCATACATTTTCCTATTTTACATTACTTTGCATTATTTGCTAGTCATTGTTTAATTGGACGCGGAAACTGTGGAAACCTTAGTATCCCTGATATAATTATTTTGCACCATGGTTTATACAGTGATAACACTTTTAGTATGGGCGGTATTATTGCTAGACGGTTAAGTATGAACCGTACTAAGGGTCCCATCTTTGGAGGCATCTATGCTACACGCCTAGCTGCACATTTTAACATACCTATTAGGCATGCTGAGAAGGAAGAAAAGGTGATGCCCCGTGTTTATCTAGATCATAGAAGTATGGTGGCACATGATTTTATTGTTAAGAATAAGGCAGGAGAGCTTAAATATCAATTGTTCTTTAACAAACATCACCCTGAGACTATTACCCTGCCTGCTCCTTCTTTGTTTGATTTGACTGTAGGCACGTACCTTGTTCTGTTGACGGCTATTCACGCCTACCGGAACGCTGCACCAGCCGAGGAGCCAGAACCGGAATCACAATTTGATCTTGCACGACAGTCTAACTATCAGTGGGATCCGGAGATGATTGCCAGCCAGTGGCAATCGGAGCCTTCTTCTTCATCACAGTATGATCCCAACTATTCATCCTCATCACAGTACGACCCCAACAACTATTATTATGGATATCCGCCAGGCCAGCCGTGGCCATAGACCAACTTAGGCCAAAATCCTAAGCTTGGGGGAGTACGCATTTCTCACCGACATTACATTTATGTTCACACACACTCATTACTAGATGTCGGTGCTCATACTTTTTCACTATAATATCCATGCTAGTTTATTTTCTTTTTCCTGCTTTCTTATTGTGTGTTTGTTAAACCTTAAGAAAAAACCAAAAAAAAATTAGTAGTAGTTTATTTTCTGCTGTAATAGTAATAATTAAAAAGAAAACCCAAAAATATTTCACGTTCTTCTTTTTGCTTGTTGGGAGCTTTCCCGTGTAAATAGTTTTATTTTTTTTCTTTTCTTTAGGGGTCAGTAGGAGAAGACCATAATTAAATTGTTGCAGTGGCTCTTATATGCATTATTGTTGATTTAACCCAGAGCCCATATTTCCTTGTCTTCTCCTGTTTATTGAATGCTCGCAGATTCCAGCTTAGTCCAATGCATGTACACTCTTATTATTATTCACACTGTTCGGTCGTGCAAGTGAAAGGCAATTATGATGATATATGATGGACTGATTGAGATGAGAAAAGCTGGTATGAACTCGACCTCTTTTGTTTTTGTAAATATGATGAGTCCCTCGTTCTTGATTCAGCTTATTATGAATAAACATGTTTGCAATGACAATTAGAGATCATAGTTGCTTGTGCCATACTTGATTAGCTATGAGTTATAATGATTTACCTTGTATGCCAACATGCTATTGAGATGATTATGATGTGGTATGATGGGGTGTTATCCTCTTTTGAATGATTTAAGTGACTTGACTTGGCACATGTTCACGCATGTAGTTGAAACAAAATCAACATAGCCTTCACGATATTTATGTTCATGGTGGATTATATCCTACTCATGCTTGCATCCAATGTTTATTAATTTTAATGCATGTACATGGCTGTTGTCGCTCTCTAGTTGGTCGCTTCCCAGTCTTTTGATAGCCTTCACTTGTACTAAGCAAGAATACTGCTTGTGCATCCAATCCCTTAAACCCCAAAGTTATTCCAGATGAGTCCACCATACCTTCCTATATGCGGTATCTACCTGCCATTCCAAGTAAATTTGTATGTGCCAAACTCTAAAACTTCAAATAAACATTCTGTTTTGTATGCTCGAATAGCTCATGTATCAACAAAGGTTGTCCTTATCTTCCGTGTTAGGCGAGTTATTCTCAAGAGGAGTGGACTCCGCTCCTCACTCACGAGAAAATGGCTGGTCACCGGGATGCCCAGTCCCATGCTTTATGCAAACTAAATCAAAATTAGTTGCAAACAAAACTCCTCCTGGGACCTGATGTATGTTGGAGGCACTCGTTGTTTCGAGCAAGCCATGGATTGATGCTTGTTTGTGGAGGGGGAGTATAAACTTTACCATTCTGTTTGGGAACCGCCTATAATGTGTTTAGCATGGAAGATATCACCATCTCTTAGTTGTTACGTTGACAATGAAAGTATACCGCTCAAAATATAATTTATCTCTATTTCAAAACCGAGCTCTGGCACCTCTACAAATCCATGCTTCCCCCTGCGAAGGGCCTATCCATTTACTTTTATGTTGAGTCATCACCCTCTTATTAAAAAGCACTAGCTGGAGAGCACAACCGTCATTTGCATTCATCACTGTTAATTTATATTGGGTATGACTATGATTGGATCTCTTTTACCATGAATTACAATGTCTAGTCAGTCCTTGATCTTTAAAGGTGCTCTGCATTTATGTTTTGCGGTCTCAGAAAGGGCTAGCGAGATACCATCTTGTTATATCATATTATGATTGTTTTGAGAAAGTGTTGTCATCTGAGATTTATTATTATGACTTGCTAGTTGATTATGCTATTGATATGAGTAATTATGAGACCTGAGAATTATTGCAAATGTGGTTAGTTATGATCTATGCTGAAAACTTGAATGCTGGCTTGACATAGTTACAACAGCAAGAGCAAACAAAGTTTGTAAAAGTTTTTCTTTCTTTCAGTTTGTCAACTGAATTGCTTGAGGACAAGCAAGGGTTTAAGCTTGGGGGAGTTGATACGTCTCTGTCGTATCTACTTTTCCAAACACTTTTGCCCTTGTTTTGGACTCTAACTTGTATGATTTAAATGGAACTAACCCGGACTGACGCTGTTTTCAGCAGAATTTCCATGGTGTTGTTTTATGTGCAGAAAACAAATATTCTCGGAATGACCTGAAACTCCACGGAACATCTTAGAAAAAATAATAAAAAGTCCTCGCCAAAGATGAAGACCAGGGGCCCACACCCTTCTCACGAGGGTGGGGGGCGCCCCCCCCCCCCATGGCGCGCCCCCCTACCTCGTGGGCCCCCTGTTGCGTCTCCGACTCCAACTCCACCTCCATATATTGAGTTTCGATGAGAAAAAATCAGAGAGAAGAAATCATCGCGTTTTACGATACAAAGCCGCCGCCAAGCCCTAAAACCTCTCAGGAGGGCTGATCTGGAGTCCGTTCGGGGCTCCGAAGAGGGGGATTCGTCACCGTCATCATCATCAACCATCCTCCATCACTAATTTCATGATGCTCACCGCCGTGCGTGAGTAATTCCATCATAGGCTTGCTGGACGGTGATGGTTTGGATGAGATTTATCATGTAATCGAGTTAGTTTTGTTAGGGTTTGATCCCTAGTATCCATTATGTTATGAGATTGATGTTGCTATGACTTTTCTATGCTTAATGCTTGTCACTAGGGCCCGAGTGCCATGAATTCAGATCTGAACCTATTATGTTTTCATCAATATATGAGAGTTCTAGATCCTATCTTGCAAGTCTATAGTCACCTACTATGTGTTATGATCCGGCAACCCTGAAGTGACAATAATCGGGACCACTCCCGGTGATGACCATAGTTTGAGGAGTTCATGTATTCACTATGTGCTAATGCTTTGTTCCAGTTCTCTATTAAAAGGAGGCCTTAATATCCCTTAGTTTCCATTAGGACCCCGCTGCCACGGGAGGGTAGGACAAAAGATGTCATGCAAGTTCTTTTCCATAAGCACGTATGACTATATACTGAATACATGCCTACATTACATTGATGAATTGGAGCTAGTTCTGTGTCACCCTATGTTATGACTGTTACATGATGAACCGCATCCGGCATAATTATCCATCACTGATCCGGTGCCTGCGAGTTTTCCATATACTGGTTTACGCTTATTTACTTTCCCGCTGCTACTATTACAATCACTGCAAAATACCAAAAACATTACTTTTGTTGTCTTTACTTTTGTTGCTGCTACCACCACTATCATATTACTTTGCTACTAAACACTTTGCTGCAGATACTAAGTTTCCAGGTGTGGTTGAATTAACAACTCAGCTGCTAATACTTGAGAATATTCTTTGGCTCCCCTTGTGTCGAATCAATAAATTTGGGTTGAATACTCTACCCTCGAAAGCTTTTGCGATCCCCTATACTTGTGGGTTAGCAATGGCGCGCTCTGAGACAAGGAAGCTGAGTAGCTTTCCAGTTGGGACACCGAGAACGCATTTCTTGGGGTTGAGCTTGACCTTGTACTCGCGCAGGTTGGCGAAGGTTTCCTTCATATTGTTGAGGAGCGTGAGGTGCTGCTTGGTCTTCACCACGATGTTGTCCATGTAGACGTGGATATTGCAGCCGAGTTGTGACAACAGGCATTTCTGCATGCAGCGCTGGAAGGTGGCGCCGATGTTCTTCAAGCCGAACGAAATGGTGATGTAGCAATATGCCCCAAAGGGCGTGATGAAGGACGTCTTGAGGGCGTCGGCCGGGTCCAGCTTGATCTGGTGATAGCCTGAGTAAGCGTCCAGAAAGGACATGAGCTCACACCCGGCGGTGGAGCCGATGACTTGGTCGATCTGCGGGAGAGCGAACGGGTCTTTGAGGCAGGCCTTGTTCAGGCTGGTGTAGTCGATACACATGCTCCAGGTTTTGTTCTTCTTTAAAACAAAGACTAGGTTGGCCAGCCACTCGGGTTGAAATACTTCCATGATGAAGCCGGCCGCCAATACCTTGGCGACCTCTTCACCGATGGTCCTTCTCTTCTCTTCGGAAAAACGTTGCAGGGGTTGATGGACGGGCTTGGCATCCTTGCGGGCGTGAAGTTTGTGCTCGGCGTACTTCCTCGAGATACCCGGCATGTCTCTTGGGGTCCATGCAAAGATATCCCAATTCTCACAGAGGAAGTTGACGAGCTTGCCTTCCTATTTGCTGTCGAGGCGGGTGCCTACGAGAACGTACTTGCTCCAGCTGGGGTCTTCCGGGTTCAGCTTCACTTTCTTGGTCTCCTTGGAGGGCTTGAACGAGGCCTCGTCGGCTAGGTCCTCGACCGAGACGGGTGCGGCCGACGTCTCTTGGGCCAGGGCGATGATCCGGTCGAGCTGGCACCGCTCCTCGGCTACAACCAGCGACTCGGCCAGCTTGGCGCCATCTCGGGTGCACTCCACGGACTTGCGGTAGTCTCCAGTGATGGTGATGAGGCCCTTTGGACCCAGCATCTTTATCTTCAGATAGGCGTAGTGGGGAACCGCCATGAACTTGGCGAGCGCGGGCCGGCCCAGCAGCGCATGATACGCGCTGGACAGGTCCACCACCTCGAACCAGATCGGCTCGTGTCGAAAGTGGCCGTTGTCGCCGAACAGGACGTCGAGCCGGATTCGGCCGATCGAGGAGCAGGAGAGGCCAGGAACGATGCCGTGGAAGACCGTCTGGGTCGGCTCCAAGTCCTTGGCCTCGAGGCCAAGCTTGGTCATGCTGTCGCGGTAGAGGATGTTGTTGCTGCTGCCGCCGTCGATGAGCACCCGGGAGAACTTGCACGTGCACCGAGGCGCGATGATTGTGGGATCAAGGACTAGGGCATAATCACCCAGGTTCGGCATGACGGCCGGGTGGTCCTCCCGAGTGCAGGTGACCGGGCGCTCCGACCAATGCATGTACTCCATCTTGGCCGGGATTACGGTGTTCACCTCCTACCGAAGGAGGCACTCGCTGCGCTTGTCGTCACCGAGGCTGGTGAAGACGACGTAGGTTGTGTTCTAGGCTGGGTAGGCGTCGTCGCGCATCACACCGCCGACCGGGGGGATGTGGTGGAGGTGGAGGCGGCAGCCCCGCTCCCGGAGTGTCGGGGGTTGGGTGCGACATATGCCAAAGGATGGCTTATCATGTGGGGGCAAGACTGCTGTCGGAACATCCAGGGACAGGTATGCGAGTAGCACACGCTAGTTTACCCAGGTTCGGGGCTCTCCGGAGAGATAATACCCCTACTCCTGCATGTCTGAGTATATATGTGGGGTGTACATCTGGCAGTACAAAGTGCTCCTGGAGCTGTATCTGAGGTCAGTGCCGCAGGCATCTGGCCTCGTATATGCATATGGGCACAAGTGTGTGCTTGGCCATGGGTGGATGGATGAATGGATGTATGTGTGTGCTAGCTAGCTATCTTGCTATCTAGCATGCATGCGTGAGAGTGTGTGTGTGTGAGTCCATCCCCTGATGGATGAAAGTGTGCCTATATATAGGAGTTGGCATGGGTGGTGGTGGCTTTGGTTGTAAGCTACCTTGGGTAGCTTATTACAAGCCAAGCTATGTAGGCATGGCTAGTGGCATGGTGCATGTCATGCTTGTCCCCTAGGGTACTTTATAAATCAGTACCCAGGGGACACGGTACACTATAGATGACCTCGCGGTACGGTCATCTCTTCGGTGTCTTGTCGGTGTCGGGTCGGGCTGCAGTCGGCCAGCGTAGTCAGCAGCCGGCAGCCGGCCGGGCAGAGCAGTCGGACGGGGAGCCGGCAGGAGCGGCCGGGCAGTCTGACTGAGGGGCTTTGCTAGCCCCGATGTCTTGAATTATTGTCTTGTCGTCTTCGGGGTACCCGTCGCCAATTACTCCGACAGTAGCCCCCAAGCCTTCGGGCAACTTGGCAAAGTTGGGCAGAGGTTTCTTGGCGAGTGTTCATGGAAATGATCATGCAAAAGACAAAGTTAGTCCACGCAGATATATCAAATGTTTGCTTTTAGTATTGCAAGTTTTATGCGGAGGGTGCTGACTCGGTTTCGTCCGAGCCCCCTTAATCTTTTTCGTGTTCCCTCCGCTTTTTGGCTTGTGCTCTTGCTTGCCAGACAGCCGCTCTATGGTCTGTGGCTAAGAGTGGGCCGCGAAGTGGAGTGTACAGTACTCAGAGTCTGGGAGCAGATTCAACCGAGTAGATACTTGTAAAGGAAACGCCCGGGTCGCCCGAACCGTTTTTCTTCCCGAATGTTTTTCGCGTGGGTGGCCTCCAGCGTTCACTCTTGCCAGCCGGACAGCCGCTCTGCGGTCTGTGACTTAGAGTGGGCCTTTGGTACCACACACGCTACTAAGCCGTCTGCGGGAACTAACGTCTCAGGCCAAGCGGCCAGCCCCGGGCCAACTCTGGCTAGCGCTGGGGCGAACAGTGATGCAACTATAATAAAATACGGAGATGGCTCCCCGAGCATCACTCGGGGTTATCCGTGTTTATGCGGTGCAAAAATACGTGGGTGAGGAGTTCACATTGATTTTCGTGTAGCCGAGGCGGAGTTTGCCGAAGGCAGCCGGCGCGACTCGACGCTCGCGGAGTGCGCCGGCGCATCCGCTGGGTGCAGCTTTCGAGCCTCCGGATGCTCGAGGAGGGTCCAGCCGGTCGGGCTTGACCGGCCAGGCGGCGAGCGGAACGCGGCCGAGCCGGCTTGGCGCAGCCGGCTAGGCGGCGAGGAGTCTGGCAGCGCCCTTTTTTATTCTTTTTCTCTTCTGCCGGCGGCTGGCAGCCAGACAAAACTCTTCTCTTGTTTTTGCTTCTTGCAATCTTCCGTGGGGGCGCGCCAGCGCATCCACTGGGTGTAGCCCCCGAGATTCTGGCCAACTGCTGAGCAGTCGGGCCGGATCTTCCGGCAACTACCTTGTCTTCTTCTTCACGGCGGTGCGTCAGCGCACCCGCTGGGTGTAGCCCCCAAGATTCGGGCCGGCTGCTGAGCAGTCGGGCCGGATCTCCAGGCAACTACTTTGCCTTCTTCATCGTGGGGGCACGTCAGCGCACCCCCTGGACATGGGTCGCTCTGCTAGTGCAGTTTACAGCCGGCCAGGCCGTGCATGGGAGAGCGGTCAGCAGCCGGCCAGGTAGTGCATGCGGCCGTCTGGCTAGAGTAGTCGGCAGCCGGCCAGACATGCACGTACATATTGCAGCCGACATGCATGTAAGCAGTGCACCCATCGGACATGCACGTACCGCATGCATGCACATACTGCACGCATGCACTTCCTTTCTCTTCTTTTTCTTCTTTGTAGCAGTCCGCTCTGACTTTTTCCAGCCGGCCCCTTTTTTTAGCCGGCCGGTTGGGCACACAGCTGTTGACTTTTCTAACAACTGGGCCCCTCTCTTTCTTTCATTCCTTTTCTGTTCGTAGCAGGCGACAACAGCGAGCAGCGGGGGCCGACTGGTGCGCACCGGGTGTGGATGGAGGCGGGGCGGCGAGCCAGCCACCCGGAGCTGACGAAGGCGGAGGGCGCGGCAGAGGCCGGCCGGGGCGCGCCCGGGTGGAGCGGAGCAGGCGGGGCGGAGAAGCCGGCGCGGTGCAAGGCGGCCCGCCCAGCCGACAGGTGACAGAGCCGGTCGTGGCTAGCCGGCGCCGGGGCGCAGCCGGCCGTCTGGGTGGCGGGGAGACCCGGCCTGCTTCGAGTAGCGGGAGCCAGCCGTCCGGGATGGGACGGCGAGCCCGGCAACCGGCGGATGCGGTGGAGGCGCGCGGGCTCGGGCAGGAGACGGCCTGAGCCAGCGGGAGGCTGCAACCCGGCCAGGCGGCAAGACGGGGAGGACCCAGCGCTGGGGGAGCCGGCCTGGCAAGGCGGAGCCGGCTGGGGATGCGCGGTGCGGTACTGCTGGAGGAGAGGCGGTCGGAGCGACGCTCCAGGACGGCAGAGGGGGCGAAGTCGGCACGGGGCCAGGCAAAGCCAGCAGCCGGCCGGGCCGGTTGGTCAGGAGGCGGAGCCGGCAGGCGGCCAGCGCGTGGAGGAGCGGAGGTGAGGCGTCGGCGACCCGGCGGCCGGGAGCTGGCGAACCTGGTAGGCGCATGAAGACGGGTCAGCGCAGGAGCAGCGCGAGCAGTGCGCTTTGAGCACGGACGAGGTGTGGCGATGCAGCCGGGCGACGGGCCACACCCGGCCAGGCGCGGGAATGGCTGGGAGCCGGGACGCAGACGCGCGGCACTGGTGGGACGAGGCACAACAGAGGGGCCGCACGGATGTCGGAGGCGAGGCAGAGGCCAAGCGCGCCCGCGGGAGGAGCAACGTAGTGATGCAGCAGAGCGAGGTGGGGCGCGCGAGTGGCCCACGATGGGCGACGTCAACGTGACGAGGCGTGCGCGCCCGCGCGCGGGGGTGCTTGGTGGTGGCGACGCAGGAACGACGGGACGCTGCGGATAGACCAGCGTTGTGGGGGCGGCTGATGCCCGCGTGGCGATGGGGAGCCGCGGGGAGCAGAAGCACCAGGCTGTGGGGCTCGCGCGCGAGCGCAGAGAAGGGGTGCAGGCGCGCGGACGGCAGGAGCGCCGGCGCGGTCGGCCTCGGTGCTCGCGGGCCTCAGCGGTTGCAGGAGCATGCAGCGGGCAATAGTAGCAGCAAAACCAGCGCCATTGTCTGGGCGTGGTCTGCATGTTATCTGATGCGTGTACAAGGCAAATATGGCCATAATCTAACTAGTATATGGCCATTGTCCGGCTTGCATCAGGGAAGTGTTTTGGGTGGTGTATGACTATGGTTGACTTGCATCTAGCTAGCTAGCGTAGACGATAAGTGGAGAAGCGAACGCCCGCTCCGGCCGGAGCAAAGCACAGCGTGGAGGGGAGCAGACGCGAGCGGCGCGTGGATGGACACGGCCGATCGAAGCGACGCCCCACATGTGGCGCGCGTGGTCAGACTGTCGGCGTCGCAACGATGGTGACAAGGACGCTCCGCCCCTCGCGGCCGCTCTAGGGGCATGTCGATGTCAGGCCCCCGAGTGCTACCGTAGAGACGACGGCGACGTCGCAACGGAGATGGCGAAGATGGTCCCGCATAGTACCGCCCCACGGTGGGCGCCAAATGTTCATGAGCAGTCCCGCATATACCCAGGGGAAGATGGTCCCGTTGGCGAAGATGGTCCCGCATAGACCCAAGGAACTTCATGCTTATTGAAGAATTTATGCAGATGTTTCATGAGCAGTCCCTGATTCTGGATATTGAGATTGAGAATACCCAGACCACCCTTATCTTTAGGTCTTCAAACCAGATCCCAAGCTGCCAGAGATTGTTTAGGTGTATCTGTATTCCCTCTCCAAAGACACTGCCTAAAGATCCTATCGAACTGCTTAATGATGCCAAGAGGTATATGCAAGGTGCAGAGGAAATAGATTGGCATGGAAGTTAAGACTGAAGTCAACAGCTGCAACCTAGAGCCCTGGTTTAGCATGGCAGAACTAGCAGATAGCCTTCTTTCAATATTATCCACAAGGGGGAGGAGATCCACAATTTTGGGTCTGGTGGTACCAAGGGGTAGACCAAGATAAGTGAAAGGGAGTTCTCCTAACTTACAACCCAGAAGAGTAGCCAACCTGAGAGCCTCCTCATTAGATATATTCAAAGGTATCATAGAGGACTTGGCAAAATTCACCTTGAGACCAGTAGACTACTGGAACACAACCAACATATTCTTAAGAGCCACCAGTTGCTCATCCACAGCTGGCAAGATGATGATTGTGTCATCTGCATACTAGATAATTGGGTAGTTAGGATCATGGGATGGGATTGGGAGTGTCAGAGACCCTTGAGCCATCATTTGGTTGACCACAGACTGCAACAGATCAGCAGCAATAACAAAAAGGAGGGCTGACAAAGGATCACCCTGTCTGACCCCACACTTACATTTAAATTGCTTCCCTGGAATGCCATTAAGTAATACTGAAGATGTCCCAGATGACAAAATCTCTCTAACCCAAGCAATCCACTTGCTATCAAAACCTTTGTGATGAAGGACTTGTAAAATTACCTCATGTTCCACTGTATCAAAAGCCTTGGCAAAGTCCAGCTTCAGGATTATGATTGGTCGCTTTGACTGCTTGCATTGATGTATATACTCAAATGCCCATGCAAGGCAATCCTGAATGGACCTACTTTTCAAAAATCCACACTGGTTCTTATGAATACATTGCAAAATTACTTTCTGTAATCTGTTTGCCAACAGTTTGGTGAGGAACTTCAGACAGGTGTTTGT
Organism: Triticum dicoccoides; assembly: GCF_002162155.2. NCBI lineage: Eukaryota > Viridiplantae > Streptophyta > Magnoliopsida > Poales > Poaceae > Triticum > Triticum dicoccoides. The sequence goes on along the minus strand of NC_041384.1, from coordinate 622,598,300 downwards.
AAGGGAAATGGGCCTGAAATCATCAGGTCCTTGAGGAGAAATCATCTTAGGAATGAGGGTGATGAGAGAGCCATTGATGTTCTCCAGAGATATCTGTCCATCATAAAAAGCCTGTATGAGGTGCAAAAAATCATGTTCGATGATAGGCCAACATTTCTTGATAAACATGCCATTAAAGCCATCCGGTCCAGGTGCTCTGTCATCGGGTAGCTCCGCTAAAACCTTGTTTATTTCCTCCTATGAGAAGGGAGTAGAGAGTACTTCAAGCCCTTCCACTGGTTGGATCAACTGTGGGAGATCAAATCCCATGTTAATGCCCTGAGCATGACCCATCCTATTCTTAAAGGAGGACCACAAAATTCCAGCCATTTGTGTATGATCAGAGACTGGATCATTCCCATCAACCCTAAGACTAGCGATTGCATTTTTCCTCAATCTTTCTGAAGCCATTGCATGAAAGAACTTTGAATTCTCCTCCCCCACCTTGATATATCTGATTGTACACCACTGTTTCCAATAAATGTAATGGATACGCAGCAAGTTCTCATGGTGCAACTTGACTATCTTTCTGAAGTTAAACTCCGGAGTTGTGAGTGGCCTCCATTCCTCAAGCCCATCAAAATGCAGGATGACCTTGGCACAATTCAAAGTCATCCTTTTAATGTGGGATATGCTTTTGCTCCACACTTTGAGGTCCATTCGCAGTCGTTTGAACTTTCGGGAGATAATTGCAGCCGCAGACAGATTAGAAAAAACCGGCGCCTCCCAAGACCTCTTAACACACTCCATAAAACCTAGCATGTCAACCCAGTAATTCTCAAAATGAAAAACCCTGGCTTTTGGAATGGTGGTGTCAATGGAAACCACACATGGCACATGGTCAGACAAAGTTTTTGCTAACGAAAGTACTACAGTATTTGGATAAATGGAAATCCAAGCTGAAGTTGTGAAGAACCAATCAAGCTGCTCGAGCAGAGGGTTTTCCTGCATATTTGACCATGTGTAACTTCTCCCTTTCAAGGGCAACTCCAAGAGACCCAAATGACCAATGATCTCATTAAAAAGGAAGATGTCGTTAACATTTCCCCCCGGCAAGTTTCTATTATCCATGGACCTTATAAAATTGAAATCCCCTAGGAGAAGCCAGTGTTCAGTAGGAGGGATAGTCAGATGGTAAAGCCAATGAACAAAATCATCGCGAAGAGGGCCATCACAAGGCCCATAAACGGACACTAGGGTCCAGGTCTCAGCATTGTGCACCGAAGTAAAAGAGACCACAACACCGAATCGCTGAATCTCAATGAGTGTGCCAGTGAAGACACCAGAATTCCAGATGACAAGAATACCACCAGATGCACCAACTGAGGGAGCAAAAGCAAAACGATCAAACCGCCACGGGCAGAAGGTTCTAATCGTCCTAATATCAAACTCCTCACATTTGGTTTCCTGAAGGCACACAATTGAGCACTGGCTCTCTTCAATTTTCGATCGAACATCTCTCTGTCTGTCCCCAGAATTGAGACCACGGACATTCCAGCACAAAACACGCCAGTTACGATATGATGTACTAGCCATTAAAAACTATATAGTGGGGATAATCCAGCCCACTGCTTAACAGTGCAGCTCCAAAAACCACAAGGTTCAAAACATCCATACACGATAAACCCATAAACTGCCGGCAGTGCTTAGATATAAAAAACAGAAAAGAGATAACCGTGGGCCACAAAATGCAAAGTCAAATAGGCCCACAATAGACCACCACCACATCATAGAGAAGTACTGATAATCACTCATCATTGGAAACTGCATCTTCATCAGACTTCTTAGAGGGAGCCATAAGCTTCTCCTCTGTCAGATCAACAGCTGGGATGCCCAGAGCATGGCCAACCGCCTGCATAACCGGAATTGGGGTTTCCGGTGGCATCTGAGCCTGCTCCATGGGCTCCTCTTTAGATGTCTTCAGCTTCTTCCCTCGTGGTCTCCTCTTGGGTGATGGTTTAACCAAGATTGTAGAGATAGGTTTGAGCCCTGAAGATTTAGCGCAGCTCCTAGTCATTCTGCTCGTGGAGAAATCTGGAGTAGCAGCAATAGGCGCGACACAGCGAGCACGCTTCCCCCCATGTTGCCTCTTCCCAAGCACAGATTCTGCAGGTGGTTTAGTGGCTGAGAACAGAAAATCAGAGTCTGCAATCCTGCTGTCTTGAGATGAAACTGCATCAGGTAGACTTGGAGTGAGCAAGGATGAATCAGCATTCGGTATTTCCTGAATACTGACCGAAGATCTACTTGCTGGCATAGGCGGCCCTTGAAGGAGGAGGGACATCCGCTTCTCTTGATCAAGCTGCAACTGGCCCAGAGAAATAACTGACGGCGGCAAGAAAAATCCTGGTAGAGCAGATGGTACCTTTTCGATGAGGAAATCCGGCAGAAGGGACGAAAATGATCTTGCCCAGATCATCTCGGGTGGCAGGACAGGGCCATACACAATTCTGACAATTCCTAGATGAATTGGATCGATTGGCATAACTGGGTGGGGCTGCTGCACTTCCTCCATATCCACTGCATCATCATCAGAGTCCAAAGATGGGTGGAGGAACATAGAGTTCTGATCCTAGACTTGCTCATTCACCTGAGCCTGTTGCTGCGGCTCCTCAGGCTGTTCCCAAGCACCCCAACCATCCGCCTGCTCTGCGTGTCCTCCATTGATATTTCCATCAAAAGGTTGCGGATGATTGTGGGGCACTGCGTTCCAGCCCAGAGCAGGGTAAGGTGGCATCGCCCAAAAAGGTTGCGGTGGATTTACCCCTAGCATGGGATGGGGATTTCCATCCAGCGGCATTGGGTCCTCATCCGCAGGTATAATTGCCTCTGCAAACTCCCCAGTTAAAATATAACAGCCAGCAGTCCAAGAAACTACAGCCCCTCCCCAAGTTGCAAAGTCTCTGAAGACGACCGAGCGTGGGACGAGGGCATTGTCAGGGAAAGAGCATCTGACCACAGACCGGACCTTGCGACGATCAGTGTCGTTCCAGTAATGAAATTGTCCAAACGTGCCAACAATCTCCGCTAGGTTAGTGGTATTCGTATAATCCAATGGCACTCCAAGGAACATCAACCAGCCAGTCCTATGACCCTGGATAGCTCGAAATCCTTCCCCCTGATTGTGCGGAATAAATCTGATGAAAAACTCATTCCCTTCTGCATCCAGGCCCAGTGGAAAAGGTGGATGCTGCATGAAGGAGGCACGCACCACAGGATCTTCCATCTCAAATAAACCCACCCCCTGGAACCAAGTCTGAGCAGATAGGACAGGCACTTGCATGTTTTGCGTCAGAAAGTTTAGAACCTGCTCTCGTCAGATTGCCACCAAGTGAGCCGGAGGGAGGGGCTCGACGATCGCCACCATGAAATGCTCGTGCCGCCGTGGTGGCGGGACCGCAGGCGAGTAGTAGGTGTGTGGCAGCCTGTCCTCCCCACCATCCACCACATCAAAGCCCACAGGGAGGAAGCGATGAGGGTCAATGGCATACACCATTGGGGAAGCTGGTTGCTTATCCTGAAGCGGCGAGGTGGTGGGAGGCGATGCAGGCGACGGAGCGTCAGATTGGGCGGAGGGGAGCTGGGTTGCGGTGAGGGACAGGGAGACGATTGGGGTTTTGGTTGCGGTGTTGCAGTTGTATTGGAAACCGAAGAGGCAAGCGAGTCCTCCCTATTGGCGCGAGCTCCAAAGCCGCTCGATGGGATTTTGGGGACCCAGATGGATGTGTCAGGCGGCTGATCGGAGCAATTCTTTTTAACGTGACCAGAACGGAAACATAACCTGCACCTCACCCTGTTCTTGCAAGTCTCTGATTTGTGGCCCATGCCCAAACAATTCTGACAATCCCAGTAGCTTGCAGCCATGTCTTCAATCATCTCATCAAAACTCTGTAATCCTTTGGTAATATTCTATGGAGAGGGCGACTCAAAAAAATCCAGAGGGGACGCGTCGGTCTCATCATCCGAAAGAACAATGGGCCTTAAAAGGGAGCCCATTTGCCGAGGCGGTGTTATCGGGCTGGCTTGGGCCGAGGGAGACGATTCCCCAAAATCCGGTCCAACAAATTTGAAGGTTCCTGAGGATCCGGAGTTGCCGCCAACAGAAGTGATCCTATCCGAAGATGACGGGATCGACCCTAACTGAATCAAAGGGCTCGCCGCCGTCGCCGATGAACTTTCCGGCGAGGCGGAGGTTGATAGTGGAGAGCTAAGCGAACCAGCCTCAGTGATCCAACAACATAACCAGCTTCACGGATCGTCTGGACATCGATGCGTGTAGAATTATAACTATAACCTTTTCGGGCTGGATAATTAATGAACCTCGCAAAACTCAACCTCTTCTTGGGACTGGATGGGTGGCTAGAATGGAGGGAAGATTTACTAGGACGATGATGCATAGCCTCCATACCCATGGCAACCCTATGTTTGGAGGGGCTCACTAGGATCCATTCCTGCTAGCACTCAAACTGCCAAGATCTAAACTCTTTCTCCCAATCCGGACCCCCATGGCCCCAAAGGTGAAAATAGCATTTGAATTGAGGGAAAACAAAGCTTTGTTGATGCAGAATAAAAAAGCCCACCTCTTTGCATGACACATTGAAAGAGAAAACACCATTGCTAAGGAAAGATACCTTGAGCTGAGAACAATAACCTCCAAGAGCAGATTCCAGCGCCAAACCAACATTCTCCTCATCCAGACGAAAAGAATGCCTGGCAAAGGAGACCACCATGATGAAGTGCCCCGTGTTCTTCGATGGGTGGACCGATCTGCCGAAGGTGCGTTGGATCTCTTGGGACAACTTCATACCCGGGGTGAAGTCCAAGCCCATAGAGATCGCCGCATGGACCGCCATGAGGAAGAGAATAACCAGCAGAGAGGGGAGGAGACGCCGGAGAGAATGGCCCAATCAGATGGCAACACCCACGGTGGGACGTGGAGATAGCCGGCGGTGGTGGGTGGCTAGGGTTAGGGGGGCGGCGGGTGGGTGGGAGTCATCTCCTCCGTCCTGTCTTGCCGTCTTCGGGGTACCTGTCGCCAATTACTCCGACATGGAGCCGAGGCCGGAGGAGGCGGGACGTCGCCCCTCATGATGTGTTTCGTGATGGCGCACTGCCGAAGCGTGTGCGTGGACGATCTTGCGCCGCTGTGATGCTTGCAGGGAGCATCTCCTCGAAACTCAAGGCAGGTTGTTATGTCATCTTGTCGGTCTGCCGGCGCTTGGCGGCCGGGTCGGTCGCGGGCGCCTGCTCGGCGGCCGTGATGAGCCGGTTGTCATAGTGCTGAGCCGGTTGATCGGCCTTGCGCTTGTTGTTCTGCTGGTTGTGCTGCTGTCGTCTGCCTTCTCTGGCCGGCTTCGGAGGGGGAACCGGCTTCACTTTGCCGGCTTCGTCTAGCGCCACCTGGATCTTCATGGCGGAGTCGACGGTGGCGTACTTGTCCGCCGTCACCATGAGCGCGGCCATGCTGGCCGGCTCGGAGCTCAAGAGTTTGTGCTTGAGGAGGGTGCCGTCCCGGCACCCGTTGACGAAGTATTGGATTGCTTGGACTTCGTGGACGCCCTCGCAGCTGTTCCGTAGCTCGGTCCACCGTGCGAGGTACTCGTGGCTGGTCTCTGCTGGTCCCCGCACGCACATGGCGAGCTGACTGGGGCGGCTGGGTCGCTTGTACATGCCGGTGATGTTGCGCACGGAAGCTTGCTCGAAATCGACCCACGCATTGATGCTGCCCTCCGGCAGACTGTTCAACCAGGTGTGGGTCGACCCTTGGTGCATGAGGGGCGCGTAGCGCATGGCGAGGTGTTGGTTGTTGTCGGCAATGCCGATGGCGGTGGTGTAGTCGGTGAGCCAGTCCTCCGGCTTCACGGTGCCGTTGTACTTGGGGGTGTCGCGGGGGAGCGCGAACCCTTTGGTTGAGGGCTCAACTCGGATGCGTGGTCCGAAGCACGCCGGCCCGACGGGGCCAGTTTCCTCCAACTCTTGGGAAAGGGCGAGTCGGTCAAGGCGATGACGGGCGTCAGTGTCGTCGATGGCGCGCGGGCCCAGCCGGTCAGTCACCACGCCGCG